>NC_045738.1:3335998-3349673 GCF_008692095.1 Etheostoma spectabile | reverse complement strand
TGTGTGTGTGTGTGTGTGTGTGTGTGTGTGAGTTACTATGTTTCTGATGCCTATACTTTAAGATAATTCCTGTTAAATTATTGATTCAAATGAATGATCTCTGCTTTACTGCTTATATTAATCCTGTTCATTGTGAGTTGTAAAACATTATTTGACTTTTTGTGTATTCATCATTGAAATAGAATGATAACAGAAATCTGCATGTTTTATGATTTTTGTCGAAAATGTTGAGTAGGGTGATTTTCAGTGTATTATACATGTTTTTCCTAAATAAACAAACTAAAAAGCTCGCTGCATGTATAGCATTCATCCTTTCAAAGGAAGCTACCGAGTTATTAAGTGACTAAGTTATATTTTTCCATGGTGTAGTGCCAGCATTCCAGCAGGGCATTACAACAGTGTGGAACCCTTAGAGTCATGTGTTAAAATGTATGAGTCATTGTGCTTCTGGAGGATGCACAGGGGGAGAAAAACTATGGTCCTTCCGGAGGGCGATTCATCAGGTTTTTCCCAGAGCCCTCCCGGGTCAAGGTTTTATGGTCCCTGTTTGGTTTCCAAATGCTCTTTTCTCTCACACCCTCTCAGCCACGCTATAGTGTCCAAACTTGTCTACATTTGCTTCTCGTGTTTTTGTGCATGGTAGATGTCCTTTTAAAAAGACCAATCTCAAATAAGTCTTTATTCTTGTTTTGTTGGCTCATATTCTCTGTTTTCATGAACTCTGGCCCCAGCCATGGCAACAGCTAGAAAAATGTTAACATTGATTGACAGGATTAAAAAAGGCCCCCTTCCCTGTTACGCATTTCAAACACTTTGGGAACAATGGTGCTTGGTGTGATTGAATTAATGAGGTATCGCCGACTGTCAAAAGAGCACACATACTTTACATAAACCTGATTATCTTTGCATGGCAGAAACTGAAGAAAAGGGGAAGCAAGGGAACTGAAGGAGGAGGATGGAGGGAGCAGAGAGGAAAGAGAAGAGAGGGAGGGGGGTGAGATTTGGATTTCAGTGGGCATCTCCCAAAAAAGAAGCATCAAAGTGTGCGCCGCATGGTGGGGGTAGACGTGGTGCTCACAAAGTAGTGATGTTCTGGCTTGGGCTTGCCTTGGCCTCTCCCTCATGCCTGTGCTCTGTTTAGCATAAACCAACCATAGGGGCTTTAACAAATCTATTCAAGGAGCATGGGGGCCCCAGAACAACATAGTTTTTCACAAGCCACCACCCCCAAGCAAGACGTTTTTTTTGCAGGGCAGCCATTGTTCCGCTTGAACCACACATAGATTTCATCGTCTCTGCGACCCCGAGCCGGAGGAAAAGGAGCGGCGGTGCCCTTAGCGAACCCATGAAGTGACACCCGGAGTGACTGCCAAGAGTCTCACTAATTCTACCGATCTATTCAGACAGCAAAAATAGAGTGGAGGAGTGGAGTGAGGGATGGATGGATTGTGGGAGGGAGAGAGAGTGAAGGGATGGATAGAAGTTCTCCGAAGACTGAAATGCTCACCAGATCAGCAAAGTGAACCCTCTGAAACGTGAGCTAATTCTCTATTTAATCCTTTTAGCTGCCATTTCTCCCCCTTTCGTCCTCACTCAACCTCCTCCCTCCCCCACGCTTTACTCTTTCTATATCCTCTCCGTTTTTTTGTTTTTTTTACCCTCTTCACTGAGGGAAGTGTCAGCAAAAGTTCTTGTTGAGCAGCAGAAGGAGAGGCAGGGAAAGACGAGGCTTCAAGGAATGATCCGGTGTGCGTCTGTGTGGGTGTGTCTGTGTGTAAGTTGGCTAAGTGGAGAGGGTAACTGTGAAGACCGCTGACTGTGTAGGCTGGTCCTTTTCCTCTGTGTTTTTTTTTTTCTTCAAGAAAAGCTCTGACAGCTGCGGTTTGATTTCTCAGGTTGTCAAAAGTCATCTTTGTTAGTTCTCTCTGCCAATGAATGGCAGCGGATTAGAAAAAAGAGGCGTGCTCGCACATTGAGCTGTAGGTGGGCTTTGCCTCGAGTGGTTTTCATAAAGGAGAAGGAAAATCACACAACGTTACTCCAGGGGCCTTTGAAAGGAAAAGAAAATCGCACATTACTCCAGAGGCCCCCATTGTCTTACCTACTAAACCCAAGCATATCAGATGCCTACAGATCCCACCACCCTCCTCCTTCTAAACATATAGCTGAGAGCCTGCATAGAAAGATACAAATTGTCTCTCGTGCTGTGAGGTGGCTGGAACATAAATTGAGGGGAGAAGCATTGTTGTCATTGAGTAATATACTTAGCATTATTCATAAAGAAGAGGAGAAGATTAAAAGGTGTGGGTTAGTATTGAAAAAAAGTACTTGACTCTGTGGCTGACACAGCAGTTACATATGGCCTAATGTGTTATTTTTTTTATCTGCTGCAATTGTCATACATATATATCCCTGGGGTTGTATCCACTGTGCATGCCATTGTACTGATATGAAGAAAACAAATGACAGGCACGGCAATGCATCACTGTACCAGATGTGTTGCCAGCTAGTGCAAACTACAGTGCCTGCTTATTACTTTTGTGCGAGTATAAATGAATAAAATTGTCACATTCACAATGAGTTTGTTACTGTTTTTGATTATTTGTCATATTATGATCTCTTTTTATTTCTCCTTGTTGTTTTCTTCTTGTTTTGTGCATCCACCATCTATAGTACAAGTCTGTAAAACATAATGGCTGGACAAATTGCATCTAGGGCTGATCCATGAAAATGCACGTTATGTTTTAGGAAAATTTACCTGTTGTGTTGGGAGCAAACGGGGGCTGAAGGTAGATCTTTTTTTTCAATTAAATTCACATTGAAAGGTTTTTTCTTACAGTGTAAAAGGGGAAAACTTTTGTTCCTCAGTGTTTTCCTTGTTCCTTTTGTCTAAGTAAATAAGTTGATAAAATCCCGTTCAACTAGTTTTGTTCGGCAAAACGCTCCTCTGTGCATCCACGTGTTTAAGATATGGTTTCCAGCGTAGTCAGTTGTTTGCTTGAAAGCAGCACCACTCCAAAGGGTTTGAAAGGCTAATCTCGTTCTTGGCACCTCTCTTCTTTTTTCTTCTCTCCACTCCTCAAGCTCCTCTCTGTTCCTCCCTTAAGCTCTTAGGAATAGAAAAAAAACCCTGGCTGGCTCTGAAATTGGTTAATTTCACAATGATTTCGTATTGGGGCTTTACTCAACAATAAAGCTCAACTGTTGAGAACTCCTTGAACACTTTTATGTGAGTGATCCTAAAATATTAGCTAACCATTTGCCATAAAAGCTTAATGTAGCTCTCAAAGGTCGCTTCTATTATATCAGCACTCTAAATGACTCAAACATCTTACCCTCAACTAACCACATCCTTTTCTTTGGGCTGTCATCGGAGTCGGTAGTAAATTAAGTAGAGGGCTGAGCAACAACCCCTTGACTTTTATTGAGGCAGGGGTCTAATTATAATTCACCGGACCAGACCTTTTGTGTCACTGAGAACTTCATTTGCAGTTTGCAGTTTTGCGTGAACCCTGAAGACATTAACTCCGTCCCCTTCTCCATTCATTACAATGCCATTAGTCTCTGCGAATTGATCAATATATCATGTAAAGAACATCTTGAATGTGGACGTCTGGCTCCTTTGTGAGCCCAGAGATAATGGTTTCCCCATTCAAGCCAGCTTGTAGGAACATGGAGATAAAGCAAGGCAGGGAAGAGTTACACCGCTTACAGCTATGGAGAGGGAGCTATCTCATCCAGATTATAAGTGGGTGAACTAAATACGCATAAAAAGGGACAGTTTATTGTGAGGAGTGCAGCAGAGGAGGAGGGTGTAAAGATCTGAAAGACTCAATCTGGCACCTTTTATTCACTTCAGGTGTCCAGGAGGGAAGAAATCATCCATGCATTCTCCTCCAGCCTCATGGAGCTGTGATCCACGCAATGCCAGGCACTCCTGAAAGAGCTGAGTCAACAACAAATAGGGCATGTTTCTAAATAGAAGTTGTACATGCAGATACCGTATTTCTATTCAATAATTATTTTGTTATATAAATCTATTTTATTCTATCAATTAAAATGCAACTATGGTCACTTCAAACAATGTCTGGCATATAACCTATTTCTCCTAAACATTTCTCCAGATTAATTTGTTCTCCACATTTTACTTTTTGATGCGTATCAGTTTCAATGAGATAACTTCTTGTTGTACTACAATAAAAATAAATGCTACACTGGTAAATGCCAACGTGGCAGCAGCTATGATTCTCGGGTGGGCATCAGTTGACATGTGTTAACTTGTTCAAAATAAACACACACGCACATGCAAACACAGTCAAATTACATCTCTCGTCCTCTTCGTATTTCCCTTGAAGTAGATTCTCTCTCTACACGCTGGTGTTGGGCCTTACAGATAGTTTGTGTATTGTGGCACCCCTAGAGAAAGCAGACACAGAAGAAGCTCCTCGATAACATTTCTTGTTGGGGAATGAGATTTGGTGCCTTTACCAAATCCCTAGAGGGCAGCAGTACTAACGTTTTATATTCAGTGAAGACTTGCCTCTGCCTGTTAGAAGCATTGTTGATCCAATTGGCTTGTGGGAGAGTAGGGCAAGGCAAGGCAGCTTTATTTATATAGCACATTGCAGCAACAGGGCAATTCACAGTGCTTTACATAAAATATTAAAGAGCACTTAAAATTATTAAAAACAGATAAAATACAAGAATGAAAGTTACAGTGCAGTATAAGAAATTAACAACTATTTAAATAAAGGCAACATCAAAAAAGAAAGATCTTTAGCCTTGGTTTAAAAGAGCTGAGAGTTTGTTCCAGATGTGAGGAGCATAGAAACTGAACGCTGCTTCCCCCTGTTTAGTTCTCACTCTGGGGACAGAAAGCAGACCTGTCCCAGACGACCTGAAAGGACTGGGTGGGTCATAGCGTAGTAGCAGATCAGAAATATAATTCGGCCCTAAACCGTGATTTACAAACTAGCAAAAGTACTTTGAAATCAATTCTTGGAGACACAGGAAGCCAGTGTAAAGACTTCAGAACTTGAGTGATGTGTCCCACTCTTTTAGTCTTTGAGGACTTGAGCAGCAGCGTTCTGAATCAGCTGCAGCTGTCTGATAGATTTTTTTAGTGAGACCTTTGAAGACACTGTTACAGTAATTGTTTTTCCAAATCCTGGTAAAACATAAGTGCTTTAACCCTTGATATATTTTATAGGTGATAATATGCTGACTTTGTAATTAGTTTATAGTTGCTGTTGAAATTCAGGTCAGACCAAGACTACACCAAGATTTCTGGCTTTGTCTGTTGTTTGAAGCTGAATGCTGATTTTTATTTCTTCCTCTTTTGCTCCAAAACCAACCACTGCAGTTTTTTCTTCATTTCATTTAAGAAGGTTCTGGTATATCCTGTCGTTAATTGGTCCAATTCCACTTAGTCAGTTTTTATATTTAACTATAGTCCCCTGGCGATAAGGTTATGCAAATTTGTGTGTTATCCACACAACTACAGTAACTTATTTTGTTGTTTTCCATAATCTGAGCCAGTGCAAATAAGTGGCAAGGGCGTTCTTTTAAAAAAGAAGATGGAGAAGGCTGCTCAAACAAACTGCAGTGGAGGACCGTTCTCTCAGACATTGATGGTTGAAAAAAATGTCTGAGATGAACGGTCCACAGTCACACTAAATAGCCCCGGGACTGGTATAGATTAGTGGGGCATTACCATGAGCCAAATGCATGCTAACATCCCCGTGTAGAAGTTATAAAGGTTTTAGGGGTTAAAACCCTGAACTACTTCACCGTGACAGGGAACAAACAAGTGGTTTTGGAGCTCTTTAGTCTGGGCTGTAACATGTGTGGGACCATGGCCTTATCAATTTGACTTATAGCAACATGAAAGTTCTTTATATAATGGTAAAACAAATAAAATAAACACCTGTGCGTATTGCTATGATCACTGGTATCAAGTCAAGGACAAATGTTTTTTTCTGCTTATATTTTGCCATTTCTATTTACAGTAGGCTGTAACTTCACTCTGATTAATGATACAATATCTGGAAAACCGAACGCTACTTTCACTCCACTGAAGGAACAGATGCAGTGAAATCACAGGAGCAATGTCACATTCTCTCCCTTGTGTTGTTACTTGATATTTACAGAGGTGCTTGGGCCCAATCAATGATGTAAATGCATCTCTCCTGGCAAAACTCTTCTTTCCTGCAAAAGCTAACCACTGCACAGAGCTGTCAGACAAACAGGAAAAAATCCAGCTCATGTTAGCTGTCTTTTCTCTACATTTCATTGCAGAGTTTTGACCTTTACAATATGTCAGCGTGAAAAAAAAGCAGTGCATTCCCACAGCCTTATAGCTCCCTATGTGGGCATATGCGTGTGAGGAGAGCAGGGCAGGGGGTTAGAAACTCTGTCTGATGTGCTTGCACACACACACACACACACACACACACACACATACACACACACACATGTCTCTGGCTAACAGCCTGGGTTTGAATTCACTCTGCGGTGGACCGTTTAAATGAGCTTTAATTTAGCATCCTGCTGGCTCAATTGGGATTGAAATAGAACACATTACACCTTGTCCTGCAAGAGAAGCTCTCTCTCTCTTTCTTTCTCTCTCTCTAAGTCCTGGGAGAATTGATTTTTCCAAATGTGGGGGAACAAATCAAAGGACAGAATGATTGTGTTGCAAAGAGAAACGGCAGACATGGCATTGTAATCAATTTGACTATTAACTCAGCAATGTTTGCCTTTACATTACAAGAATTTTTTGGACCATTATGTAATGACTTAGCAACACATTGCTCTGTAGTAATTACAAACTTGATAAACAAAAACAGGAAAACTGAGTTGGCGAAGCCTTTAAAAATTGTCAAGAGGTGAGTTGTGGAACATGCATCAACATTAAAGTAATCAAGACACAATGTAATTGGATGCAAAGGTATTTGTGCAATCACAGCCAGAAGCTCTTGTCCTGCACTGGATCAAGACTACTGTACTGTACAAAAGTCATTTAGAGGGCTCTCTTTACTTTCTGTTTCACCAACTCTCTTCTTCTATCATCAACAATGAATTACAATCACAGCATTTCAGTAACCTTTCTGTTCTAAGAGTGGCTTTTTCCTGGTTACACAGACACAGTAAAGGCAGCTGGCTTCAGTAACTACAGCACTGCAACTGAAACTAGAAGGGCACTTAGAGAGCACAGACCTTTGCCCCAGCCATACTCTACAGCCCTGTGTGGGACGGTTTCCCCAATCCCTAATGTCCCCCAACAACAACGGGACGGTTGTGGTTAGGAAGAGAATAACGCGGAAAGGAAATGCAACACGCGGGACACGATTCCCAGTCTCCGGGGTTTAAGTCCTGTGTTGTTTGACCCATCTGCAACCACGACTAACTTCCCTGGGCGGATTTTTGGCTTTTCAATAGTACTCGCTACCGTTGTCCCATTTAAAATCCCAATTTGTCTATGACTTTGACAAAACCACAGAACGATTACAGTACTCGCTACCGTAATCGTTATGTGATCACGAAATTGAAATACATTACTTAAAAATTCATAATCAACACACGAAAAAAAAAACTGAGTCTGAATAAAAATAAATAAAGTGAGTGGAAAGACATCACAGTAACTGTAAGAAAAGCTGTGTGAACTAATGAGAAACAAGTTCGGAGCTGGACTGTGTATCCAGCGAGCGATTCTAGTTAGCACCGGCTAAATCCCGGGACCCGCAGTTTATTTTTTAACTGCACGCTCCCATCGTATCTTTTATGACTCCCACAGGCACCGAAGTTAAAACCGCCAGCTTCCAATGCAGTTTAGCTCGCAATGTGGAGAAGCGAAAACATAATTTCTGCTCCGTGATTCCCTTCTTCCTTGGCCCATGCTACACATTTCCACTAATTGTCATAAAAATGGGGCCAGTAGTTTTCCCGTAATCCACGTAACTTCCTTGGGGGGATGGGTGAGAAATTGACATATAATCAAACTGAAGCAACAGACATAGCTGAACAAAGCAACATGTTTTTTTTTTGTCTTTATCTCCCAAACAAAAAGCAACTCCTCCCTCCTCGTTTCCTTCCGTCTCACATTATATCCATCCTCTGCCGTCGACGGAGCTCACCTTGACAGCTCCTCCAGTCACCCCGTTCTAAGTGGATGATTAAAAAGAGATTGGAGGGGTTTTACTGGGGGCTGGTATGCGTGGCATCCCAAGAGCCCCCGCTCCAAGCTAGCCAAGCGGAGAGAGCTACAGCTGTCCTCCAAACAAGCCCGCCATCCTTTATTTATTTCTGCTGAAATATTGATGCATGTTATGAAAGGTTTAAAATAATGTGTCTGCCTTTTTTATTCTCCCCTTTTGCCCCAGCACACTGTTTTCTAATGCATCAATAATTCTTCCCTTGGACGCTGCGTGGACACTGGGCCCGGCACATTAGGTGGGGCGCATCCGCTGTATCACATTCTTTCTGCCTGAGAGAAAATAACAATCTCTTGTAATTTCCTACACTTATACAATCGGCGTTGACAGTAAATTATTGATGTATGAATTTAGGGCTAAAACTCAAACACAATATGACTTCATGTCAAGGGTTAGTCCCTGCAGATTTGAAGCCAAATCATCTCGCAAAATGGATTATTCCTCTCCACAAAAGGGGTTGCCTTTTCCACGTTCCTACCTTTTATTCCTCCCTGCATCAATGCCCCCTCGTTCTCATATGCCCTCCTTTCCAACAGAGAACGGAGACTCAAGTCTTGCAGCCCTCTTGATGAGGTCTTGCTTTGCATGACTGCTGTTAACTGAGTGATTTAGGCCAATATTAGTCGAGGATGTGTTGTGTTTTTGAACACAAATGGGTTTTTCACACTGACATGAACCCATTTTTGATTGTGTTGGCGAAGGAGTATGAGCCAGACCATGTACGGGGTTCGCCCGCTCTCACTTCTCATCTCAGTATCTGTGTTGTGATGTACAATTACGACTCTAAATTTGCTGGCCAGATCCATTTGTGAGATAAGAGAGGAGGGAGAAGAGATGAAAGGTGAATAGGGTAGAATAGTAATTTCACTCTCTACGCTTCAATTAACACGTTGTGGCAAGTACAGCTGCTTTCGTTGCCGAGCAGTTCAAATACATCCCCTGTGGAAGTGTGGTATAACATGAGGGGCAAAAGGGGCAAACATTATCAGAGAGTTTGGCTTGAAGTGCTCATATTGTGCTCATTTAAGGTTCATAATAGTATTTAGAGGTTGTACCAGAATAGTTTTACAAGGTTTAATTTCCAAAACATGCCACATTTTATTTATACTGCACATTGCTGCAGCTCATTTTTTCACCCTGTGTGTTGAGCTCTCTTTTTTAGCTACAGAGTGAGAAATCTCAGTTCTATTCCATCTTGTTTGGGAGTTGCACATGTGCAGTAGCTAGGTCAGCCCTACAGGCCAGTAAGAAGCACAGTATGAGGGCGTGCCATGCTGGCAGCTAGGCGAGCATTATAATGTGTTACAAAGTGACTCACGTTCATCGCGGAAGTAAAAGCTGGACTAAAATAGAGCTGTTTGAACAGTTTGTGAACAGTGTTTTCCGTTGGAGATAGTAAGTCCCTTAGGAGTGGACTTTGAGCTTTTTCACTTTGTAAACCTATAAAGTGCACAAAACAGATATAAGGAAAGGGAAAAAGCCAAAAAGAATAAGAGGACCACTTTAAATATTGTCCAACAACAAGTAATATTGCCTACTGATTGCCACAATTGTTGTCAGTCTACCGAACATCCACTCCCCATCAAGAGTAACTGATGCGGCAATGCATTTAATTAAATGCATTTTTAAACATATGCATTTTAGGAGGTCATGTACAAAAAGAGCCCTCTAAGAATACTTTTAATAAAATTTAAACTATTTGTCAACATCAGCACCATCTGTGGCCAGGTTGGGTCAGTGGTAGAGCAGGTGCACCTGCACTTTGAGATTCTTGACTAGACACAGAGGTCCAGGGTTCAAATCAAACTTATTCCATTTCTTCCCATTTCTCACCTAACTGTCCTGTCAAAAGTTAAAGGCAGAAAAGCCCAAAAAATAATCTTAAAAAAAACATTAGCATCATCGTTTTTGAACCACTTGGCATAATATAATGTGCCAGCAACACACTTGTCACTGCAGATAGAGTAACAATTTGGAGGGGAAATTACTAGTCCAAGTTTTGTCCGTCTGATAAGATTATGGTAAAGCACTTTATATGCTGCAGTCAGAGGAAAATGTTGAGGTGAATCAGGTTTGCTAGTATATCAAAAAGTACCCCCGCAAGAGAAAGCTTGCATAGCACCTTATGTTGATGAAGTAATCATAAAGCAGTTCCATGTCAGAACAACTGGGACATTGAAATATCCATTGCAATTTAGTTTTTTGTTTACTGTATGTACACTAACTGTTTGCTGACAATATTTGTTTAGACAAACAATGTGTACTGTATAGCTTTACAGTATACTGTCTATGTAATTTTTTTTGATTTTCTCAGAATCGCATACAGTGTAATCGAATGCATATTGTTTCCCTAATAGAGAAAAGTTCGATAACGTGGGGCTTTGCATCAATGATGTTGTTTAGAAGCATGTGACACTGTGTTCATGAAATATAGATGTGGTTATTACTGTGTTTTCCATAGTTTTTTAACTTGAATAAATTATTCTATAAAACTAAATTAACTGTCGACATGAGACATGAATAGTTCCATCAAACTATGAAAAACAATATCTAACTATAAAACTGAAAAACGACATGAGGAGATTTAGTTAGACCCTAAATTAAGAGAGTGACAAAAATTATGCTAAGCATAAAAAAGACAAATCTGCTTAAGATGATGAGGTGTGGGGGGTAATAAGAGAGTGAGAGAGACAGATATTGTTTTGATATGAGATGGTCAGTCACCACACCCTTAGGGGTATTCTCCAGACATTTATCATGAACAGAAATGACCCTCGGACCTGCCCTGACCTCAATGAAGCTATTGGATCAATGACACTTCCCCCTCCCCCCTCTTCTGCCGCACTGGCTTTGGAAACAAGAAGTTGCTCGAGGCTACACACACATCCTGCCCACCACCCACTCTTTAGATTGTGTTGATGTGAGTGTGTGTGTTGTGTACCCTTGACCACCTTGCACGGTAATCACCACACACAGCTGCCACCTGCCTCTCTCTCTCTCCCTCTCTCTCGTTTGGTCCTACCTTCTCTCTCTCACCCCCTCCTACGCCATGGCTGCTATGATCCCAACAGTGGATCCTAATGTCTCTCGCCATGATTAATCTGATAAATAATAAATATATCAATCTAGCCTCTCGACAAGGACTAATTCTAACCAGCGGGAAGGCACAAGCCCCCTTTAACTGCTGCCTGTAGCTGCCAAATTAATTATTTAATGATTAATTCTTTAGGAAATGGGAAAGTTTTGATTAATACTGTCTGGGCATCTGTCTTGAGTTGTTTGATGTATGTCAGAGAATTCAGCCCTCGCTGTCTCTCTGTCCGACCTTTATGCACACGCACACACACACACACGCACGTACGCACACACACACACGCACGTACACACACACACACACACGCACACACACACACACACACACACACACATACACAGAAAAGACGGACAGGCTTGCAGTCACAAATGCACACATACACACAGCCAGGGTTAAAAGAGAAACATTTTACCTCTTATGAATGAAGCCAGAGGCTACTGTCACTGAGATCAGATGCTGAATATCTCACAATAAATTACAGCTGAATCTCAGAGGCCCTCATCCTTGAACCTTGAACATGTCAAAACCCTCTTTGTGTGTGTGTGTGAGTGTGTGTGCACATATTTGAGTGAGTTTCCGACCCTATTTACTAATGGAAGCCTCTAAGGCCCCTGAGTCGTGATGCATTTTTAATGATGTCAAATTGTCATTTCACTCTGCTGTTTGCTGTTCAAAGGAAAACGAGTGTTGAATCAAACGCAAATGTAATAAATTGTGTGCAGACACAATTTAGAACCAAAAAAAACCATGGCTGTTCGACATGGAGATTGTCGAGATTCAATTTTGGATGACACCAAAAGTAACAGGGTAACACTATTTGAAATGGTGATTTTTCACTACTGTAGTGGCTATTATTTTTAGGCATACAATGTGAAAACATGGCATAGAAACAAGTTGATAATAGCAAATATGTCAAATTTGATGTCATTGAAGAATGATGAGTTATGGGTTGAATATAATGTTAATACACATGCTGACAGTGTAATCCTGATGCAAACAAGAGCACACTGTTGCAGTCCCGTCCAATTTGTCACGGTCCTGTTTTCACCATTGTCACAATGCATTTTTAGACAATCCAATGGATTTATAAAAGGTTGAGTCTATAGGGACACGTCCTTATTTAGTTTATCTTCAAAAGTGCAGATCACAAAATTTGGATATACTTCGTTTTAATTGGACAGCACAGAAGGTACAGATGATATGTTGCTTATTGTAATAGTTAATCTCCAAGCAGAGTAGTTTTTAATTCACAAAGAACTGTGGTGACAAACTATGGGGAATTATATTTGTATACAATTGTAAGAAGAGTTACTGCTGCTGTTGTTGTTGTCTCAGACTTTAAACAATATTTTAGATTTATTGTCTCCTATGAATACACCACTAACACAGCAATTTAGAAGTTTGCAAAGTTCTGTAGGCCTATGAGCTGAAACAACGCATTCTCAATACGAACGCGCAAAATACAGATGTTTAGGCAGAGGTTGTCTGCGTCTAGCGAGACGGAAAAGGCACCCTTCAGCCAGTGTCTAAAACGTAATGGAAAGAGCAACATGTAGACAGGGTTTAGCGAGTATTAGTATATAAGGCGGAAATTCCACGTAGGGAGGTTCGTCGGGGGGGTGGATGGATCAAACACAGGACTTTCACCCAGGAGAGCGGGGTTGGGGCCCTCATGTGTCCTTAGCCGTTCTGTTATTCCCGCATGTCACAGAGCTGTTAGCCAACCCAAGACATTTCCTTTAACCCAACCATCCCGTTACCGCGAGTCACGGAACCGTAAGCCCACCAACAAGCTTTGTTTCAACCTAACAGCATCAAAAGGGCTGCCAATAGTCCCGACCAAGCGCGGGTTCAATGACGCTAAAGGAGATGACCAAGCGCGTGTCATACGATGCTAAAGGTCTAGACCTTTAGCGGTCCAGACCTTTAGCAGCAATAACAACGACAAAGGCACCTGACCAAGCGTCGGTATTTTACGAGATGAGAATGAGAATGTGTTGGCTGAAACAATAAATTAATAGAGACAGGCCGTACACATCTTGATTGTTACTTACTTTTCTGGAAGAACCGATGATAACTTGTTGCCACACAGTAGATTCCAAATGACAACCACCACACCGTCCGCCATTTAAGTTTCCATAACACTGCAGTGTAAATTCTGCATGGAAAGTTAGAGGGTGTGAAGGAGTTGGATAATGAGCACAAAGACTCCACATCAAACAAAACACATGACAATGCCCTTATAGTTGGATAAACTCTCTTAGTATTTTACCTGGAAACAGAAGGTTAATGTGTTAGTTTGTTCTGTACTGTGGGTTAAGGTGACCAGATTTCTCAGACAAAATCCGGGGACATTTTCAGCTCAGAA
>NC_045738.1:3335293-3335988 GCF_008692095.1 Etheostoma spectabile | reverse complement strand
CTCCAAAACACGTCATGTTTTTACTTTAGTAAAACTTAAAACGGGGACACTAGATCTAGAGCTGTAATAGTCCAAATATTTCAAGATAGAAAGTCTTAATATTTCAAGATAGAAAGTCTCAATATTTATGCTTGTAAGTGTTACTGAACTACTGACAAGACCTGTTTGCTTTATTGGACTCAAGGTTGTTTCTGCAAAGTCATTCAGAAACACGAATACAATTTGAGGACATATTTTCCTTTGACATTGATATTAAACGAGATCGCTGCAGTCTGCAGAAACAAGCTACAATGGAAGTTAATAGGATAATTGTCCTGCTTGTATTTACGTTCATAAAAGTGCTTGTTTTTGCTGATAATATTCTAAGTGTCTGACAACATTATGGGAAGGATTTCTAAGGGGATCGACCTTTCTGTTAAAGATTAAGATCCTTTTTTCAAACATAAAAGTCTGCGAAATTGCGTTCACTACACTCACCAGACTCCATGTAAAATAATCAGTAATTTTAGCATCGTAAAATACGTCTTTCTAAATCATCTCTGAGCAGCGCTGGTTCTGGCTGTCTTGAGCCTGCGGGTGGAGGATGTGCGACTATCAGCTCCATTTTGTCAGTATTTTCTTTCTTTCATTCCAATTTCGGGTCTGTCACTCACAGTGAAAACCGGGGACATTTCCGGGGACAGATCCAGCCGGGG
>NC_045738.1:3317886-3335283 GCF_008692095.1 Etheostoma spectabile | reverse complement strand
GATCGCCAAAATCGGGGACTGTCCCCGGAAACCGGGGACATCTGGTCACCCTACTGTGAGTACAACACTATTGGTTCATTCTTGTGCTTGTTTGACACTTGCCTTCTTTTAACTTAATTTTTGGCTAATGTCAACAATATCCGAAAGATTATGAAAGTCCGAAAGGTTATGCTTACATAGAAGGTTATTTGGTAACACTTTACCCGAAGGTATCTAAATGACAGTGTCATGTCACCTGAACCCTAACTCGTCATGTCAAAACTGAATGACACTACTAAAAAGAAGTTTTGTCATATATGTTTGATTTTTTATAATGTTCATGACAGTGTCATGTCACTCTTATGTAGACACCTTCAAGTAAAGTATAACTGTATTTTTTTGTGGTTTTTGAAGCTAATTGTCCATCTAGAAATCCACCTTGTGAACATTTTAAAAAAAAGTTTCTGTATCTTTTACAAATTAAAATAGACAAAAAATCTAGAATTGGAAACATTTCCCGTGTAAAGGAGCAAGACACTGTGATGAACAATGTCCCTCCCGTTTCATTCATCATTGTTTTGTTTTTAATCATGATATGGCTCCCTGTCCCCTCTCACCCTTTGGTAAAATACAACTTGCCCTCGGGGTGAGGAGAGGAGACCTGCCTTTAATAGGGCCAACAACCTGACAAATCTCGCTCTGTCTTCAACAATATATTTTCTCACACACACACACACACACACACACACACACACACACACACACACACACACCACACACATATACCACACACGCTCTAAAAACACAATCACTAAAAATGAATGTTTCCGTTGGTGAGAAAGACGGGAGGGCGTCAACTCACCATCAGACTGACAGACTGCATTGTCCGAGCGAGCTTTGGTGGTTGTAACAAGCATCGGGACATTTGAGCAAACAAAAGCAGGATTGGTAGTGTCATCAATCAATCGGCTGACAGTTGACTCAAGTTTGTTTGTCCCACACTCTGCATAATAAGTGATTGGATCTCAGCTAATTAGATATTGGGTAATCAATCATTGCCAACAAGGCACTTGGCTGGCCGAGGGGACACTCCCTTTGCGTGTGCCCGTTGTCATGAAATAAATTAGAAATAAAAATTATTTAGCGCCAGCCAAAAGGTAATTCCCACCAGTGAGCTGTCTCACCACTGCCTTTGTGCAAAAGAGACACATGGAGCGAGGTAGGAGGAGGGGGGGGGGGGTCTCATGTCCTGACCAATTACTGACATATTCAGTTGAGGAATTTACATAATAAATGAAGCAATGAAATATTGATATATTTGCCTAGAATGATGTTTTACTCTGCACAAACATGCATCTAACAATATGTCCACATGAAAGCAGAACAGAGCAACACTAACACACATTCTGAATGTTGGAAGTTGTCACTTTTATGAATGAATAAATACATGAATGAAAGAGGGAAAAAAAGTCTTTTCTCAGAATGTGTAACTTAATTACTCTTGGTCTAGAAAATGGTCACTTTAATTGTTGTCAATTGTCATTGTTTGCTTAGTAATAGCAGTTCCCAGGGTACGAATATTGTTCAACACTTAACATTGTTTGATCACTTTCATTTTTGTTAACTCTTTAATTTTAAGCAAGTTAAAAACTAAACTTATTATTTTGGTGATAACTTAACCAGCTAAGATTGGAGCAGATGGTATATCAAGATGCTATCCCAGTCCCTCATCACTTCAAAATTGCATTTGAAACTCTACAGACAGCGAAGTGTGCCAATGAAACACGCTGAGTATTTGTAGTGCTACAGTTTGTTTCCACCTTCTCTCGTTATGCTGTCAAAACGTCTCCCTCAAGCCTCCTCTTTTTGAGCTCCGCAAAGACTCTAGAGGTACAATGTTTGCTCCAAGTACTTTTCATTTTTTTTGTCACCCTCAGGTAGCCGCCGTACGATGCACAACGTGTGTGTCTCTCCACTGACACCGCAAGGACACAAAACATGCAGTTAGGGGAAATGTCAGACACGAAAGAGAGAAAAGAGGGAGGAGGAAAGAGAGAAGAGATGCGTGTGAAAACAACAGAAAAGTACAAGCGACAGAGTAAAGGAGATGAGAAAGAAGTTAGGAACAAACGAGGGAATACGTGTGAGAGAGAGAGAGAGAGAGAGAGAGAGAGAGAGAGAGAGAAAGATAGAGACCACTGTGTTCGTGGAGGAGGACACACTCCTTTATATATTTATTTTTACACAAAGCCAGAATGTAAGTAAGTAAAGCAGCCAGCTGGGCCTCAGTCTCTCAGCAGTGTGTCGGAGCCTGTCACCACCACTGCTACCGAGACAGCTACAAGTTTACAACAGCTGCCGACTAATGTTTGATCAGTGATAAAATATGCCGAGGTGACAACACCATGCTGCCCATGCATTTGTGGGGGCCTTGCACATTAAAAATTCAGTGCCTGGCAAGTATAGAGGGCCCTGATGGCCTTAGTGCTGCTGCCGCTCCCCATCCGCTCTCCCTCCCCAAAGGTACACCCAGGGATGGAGACAACTTCACAACATGTCAGGAACCATCTCTGTTTTGTGTTCCTGGGGTGAGCCTTCCTCTGAGTAAACCGCCCACATGTCAGCTTTTGTACCGGAGGACCAACACTGAGACCTTCAGTGCCACACAGGCAAAGAAAAAGAATTCAACAGAACGAAGCAGATAACACTGATGGTGGACAGATATTTCAAATGTGGATGATAGAGAGTTTTTTTGTTATATTCTCATGCTTCCTTGTGATCATTATTTTGTGATGTCTACATGAAGTTTGTTTTCATGTGATATTGTGGTCACGACAAAATCCAAATGTAAAAAAAAAATAACATGTTCAGATGATTTCAGTTTATTTGTAAAACTTTTAATTTTAATAAGATCACAAAACAAATCCTTTCCTAGCTGTTGAAGATTACAAAATCTAAAACACGATGTCCTGTCTGGCTTTCCGGACACCTTGATTCAGTAAAAGCTTTACATGCCAAACACTCATTCAAATGTTAGAAAACTTGATGACATCGTATTACGTTTCGTAAAAGGTATTTAGAAGGTTAATAAGGTTATTAAGTGAGGCCATTTCATCCTTTCTTTGCAGAGGCATGTCTAGCTGTCTGGTTGTCTGTTTGCAGTGAAGCCAACAATGTGGGCATGCCAAGGAGAGTCTCCTGGTAAATGTCAACTGTCAGAGAGTTGAGGCCTCCTCATCAATCGCCCTGCCATGGAGCTCTGGGCAATGAAACCCTTCCGAGGAACACCAGAGAGATGGAGAGAGGAGAGGAAAAGGAGAGAGAACACAATGGCACTAAATAACTCAAGGAAGTCACGGTCAAAAAAGAGAGAGAGAGAAAGTGAATCAGATTTCCCTTCCCTTGTGACTTGGTCCTCTGACAGTTGTGTTGCCGGCAGTCTGAGCAGTGGGCAATGATTGCCAGAGTGCATTAGAGGACCTGTGTGTAATTTGACATCTCAATATTGAAATAGTAATGCATCCTCACACAGCATAAATTGCTGCCTAGTAATTGGATTCCAAACATGCGGTACAGGGAACCGAGATGTCCTTGCAAGCTTGAAAATGCTGTGTCATGGTAGCTAGAGAGCGAGCCTTAATGATGTTAAAATGAAGAAGAAAATAAAATGGGGGGGAAAAAAAGTTTAAATTTGATGGGGGTTTGCAATGTGGAAAAGATTTTCACATCCGTGGATTGTGTACCCTTTGGCAGACAGCATGCAGTATTTCCTTTTTGTAAAGTGAGGCCATTTTAGATCTATTCTGACCATTTCAAAGTCTGGCAACCACTGTAAAAGTACACATCATGCCCATTTAACATGTTACACCCCCACCCCACCCACGGGCACACACCTGTGCAGTGAGCACAGCCCATCCTCTGCTCTTTTGTTCCTACTTGTTCAGTTGCAGTCTCTTGCCCACCTAAATAATTCAGTCCAAGTGAGATTCAGCATATCTTACAGCATACTTAACATGCCAAAAGGAACGACAGACAAGGGGCAGGAGGCCCGACTTCAATTAGGTCTTTTGTTACAGACAATAGGGCGACAAATTCATTTTGTTCCAATGCCCGCTGTATTGTGAGCCTTCAATTTTGTACCTGGCTCCTTCCTCCGCCCTCTCTCCCCTCCTCTCGTGTTTTTTGTTTGGCTAATGCTGTTGACGTCTGTGCCCACTCCCTTTCCCTGCCTCATTTTATCGTTCCACCATGAGCCTTAGGTATCAGGTGTTTGTGTGTGTGTGTGAGTGTGTGTGTGTTTGTGTGTTTGTGTGTGTGTGTGTGTGTCCACAACCCTGGGTTTTGTGTTACCTGGGATCAAGTGACAGTGGAGCCTTGAAAAGAGCCGGCTATTCTTCAGGGTCGCTGAGATACTGCTGACTAATTGGATGAGGTGTAAGTCAAGCCAACAGGCCTCAGACTTTTATGTGAGACAGGAGAGAGAGAGAGAGAGAGAGAGAGAGAGAGAGAGAGAGAGAAAGAAAGACAGAAAGTGCTGAACACACGTCACTGTTTGTTCCAAACACAAACCCTTTGTACACGCCTGCACCTGTTCAAACGCACATACACACATGTGCGCCATCCAAATGGCTGCGATCCACTTCGTTTATGGCGGATCATTAATTTTTTAACCACTTCTTTGGTTTCCTTATGTTAGGCTACTTGCTTTTCATTTGCTCCTCCGTGTTTGTTTGCCGTTTCATTGTATACAGCAAATGTAGAAGGTAATTGATCAAAGCCGATTTTACATTGTTTGTCTACATGATTGTGAATAAAGAATGAAGACCTCTCAAACACAAAGTACATACATGTATGTCTACATATGTGCTATTTAATCAATATGAATTTATTTTCAGCTTTTTGGGTAAGAAAAACTGCTTTGTAGTGCGCTTGCTGAACAAGCAAATCTGAGAAAACCTAACAAGAAATGAAAAGGTTTTATGAACGTAGGAGAGCAGAGTTATGTAGCATTAAACAAAACAAGAAAGTTTATTTGTTTAAAGTTTATTCCTTATGTTTAATTTAGGTTGGTAGAGGGAGAAAGATTTAGAGAGATGATGAAATGGTACGTGGTCAGAATAGCAAGATTTTTTGTTTATTTTTAATTAGCAAGGAAACACATCTATAAATGTAAGCTTTAATTTAAGTTAACCATCTACCTTTCCTCAAAATTATAAGAATTATACCACAAACAGCTCTTTGAAGTTGTGCTGGTCACAAAAGTAGCAAGAAACACAATGGACCTTTAAAATGATTAAAGTAGCACTAAGATCAGGTTTTAAAACATTTAACACAAAATCCTATCAACGTTTTAATAATTGTTTTGGAGAAAAATAGCAAATGAAACAATTGCCGATGTCATGCTTTAAAGGTCCCATGGCATGAAAATGTCACTTTATGAGGTTTTTAACATTGATATGCCTCCCTTCGGCCTGCCTATGGTCCCCCAGTGGCTAGACATGGAGATAGGTGTAAACCGAGCCCCGGGTATCCTGCTCTGCCTTTGAGAAAATGAAATCTCAGATGGGCTGATGTGGAATCTTGCCCCTTATGACCTCATAAGGTTACCTCCCCTTTATCTGCTTTGCTCGCCCAGAGAATTTTGCCCACCCATGAGAGAAAGACATCATGGCTTTCAAACGAGCAACGTGGCAGTTGGTTAAGGCCACACACAGGTACTCCGCTCAGGCTGTCCCTCTGGCCAGTTCGAGTGCCCTAACTCAGACTCTTCAACTTGTCTCATGTCCCGCACTTTTATGGAAACAACAGCATGTATAGTTGACAGTGTATACAAAGAACAAGGGATGAGGTTGAGCCTACGGGTAGTGTAGCTTCATCAGTTTCTGTCCACACTGTAGCCGCCTCCAGCTTGTCAAGGCTGAGCTTTACAACAGAGCCGGCATTTATCACCAATTTGATAATCCTGTCATGGCGCTGCCTTTTTTTTAAATGTCACCGCAAAGTCGAGCATAGTAGCAGGAACCGATTATATGTAAAAGATACTCTGTTAAATGTGATGCAGGAATCTAGCCTTTGTGATGTAATATCATGAGATACTTAGAAGAAGGAGCATGTCACAAACTCTCACTTCTCTTGGCCTAAAGAGTTAGAAAAAAAGAGGCCGGGAAAAAAGCGGGGTGGAGAGAGAAAAGGGGGCATGTGGGGTGAAGTTACAGCAACAGCTGGTGTATCCTGGGATGCTGGCCAGGATGTTAACTCTCTCTTTCACTTCCCATCTGCTTTCCTATTCCCTCTTGCTCTTCCGCTCTGCCCTTACATACTGTATATTCTATGTCTTGACCTGTCTCTGCCTTATTTAATGTATTGTTTTTCACTCTCTTTTTTTGGATACCTCAGTAACGGCTAAGTGGTCCAGCTGTGGAGGCTATCAGGGCCCACTCACTTAGACAGTGCAATCAATTACTGTAATTAATAAAGACCATTGACTAACAAACACCAATGATTCAGAAATGACACTATGAAGGCTAACCTCACTTAAAATGGAAATGGATTCAGGCACACATCAAAATGATATGAATTAGTCTTATATTTTCCCCTCTTGTACGTCCCGATTGGTGTAACCTTGTATGTTTACATTACTGTGCGTAATAATGGAAGTCATTTTCTTGCTTGCTCCCAAACAGCAGCTGCTATGGCACGCAGAAAACACGGATAATATTCAGAGAAGTTGCAAGAGCACGGTTAGCAGCTGCACTCAGACACATACTGTACATATACGCAGAGGGATTTGTGTGTGTGTTCCACAACTTAATGCCACATTGTAGCCTTCCTTTTTAAAATCATGATAGGACATGCCGTATTGAATGCAATTATGATTTGAACCCATTGTAGTCCTTAATGTCGTGTGCTCTATTCAGTTCAATTGTCTGCGCTTCTGTAGTGTTTTCAAATGGTAAAATCACAGAGAGGCCATTGTATGTCGTAGAGGAGACTGACATGTCCCACATTGTTAAAATAATCCCTTTAAAATGTGTGAAATAATTTTGTTTACATAATCCCTAAAATCCCCAGTAAGTATTACAGGGTAAGAAATGGATGGAAAATGACTATTTATACAAGAAAAGAGGTAATCATTAAGGGTTTATCACTGCAAGGGTAATTTGACATGCAATTAGTTGTAAAATGCCTAAAAAAGGAAGAAAAAAAAATAGGGTCGGCTCCATGGGCTTCTCATCTGCTCTTAACTAACTCATGTGGCCACCCTGCTTTGTTAGAAGTGCTACATGCCCTTTCTATTCACAGTGGGCTTTAATCTTGAGCAGGTAGCACAATCTTTAGAGTGGCTGTACAACTGCGGGGACTTCTTGATTCGGAGTGCTGTTTATTAGCTTGAAGCATCTGGGCAAGGATCTTGTGATTAATTGGGGTGAGCTGCCCCTGACATAACAAGGTCAGCCCTCACCAAGCCTTCTCCACTCTTTCCATTTACATCAATTAGAACTAAAAGAGTTAGAGCTGTGCCTTGGGCCGACACACACACAAGCACATGTACACACATGTCAGAGAGGGAGAGGACAGACTGACAATGTGTGTGTGATAGAGAGTGTGAGAAAGAGAATTACATGGAGAATATGTAACAGAGAGAAAGAAAAATCATAGATATTGCTCCAGTCAATCTTAATTTAAATATAGCCCAGAGAGTGGCCTTCAATTAATTTAATGCAAATGAGACGTTTTGCTATATGTTCCTGTGCCGCTGTAGCCACTTTACTACTACCACCGTCCCACGTCAGCCAATTAGAGAGCCAGCATGTCACTGCTGAAAGAGAAAGCATGGAGGGAGGTGATTCTTCTAGTAACAATGTAGACTGTGCAATTTGAGATAAGCGAGTAAAGAGCAGATACATCTATGTGATTTTCCTTTTTTTTTCTTCTTTTGGGCATCTTTGTATGTCTTTAAATGTTCTATTTCTTGTTTTTCTAATTATGCATTTAACTTTGTTATGGTGGCGATGAGGGGGTGTTGATTCGTCAAATCCATGATGTAAGCTACTGTCAACCTTTCAAATGGGATGCAAATCGGGAGTGTTGAACCATCCTCTGGCTTTGTGTCTTGGTCCCTGACTTTATATTCATTAGTAAATCATATTAGTGATGATAGGCTCATCAACTCAGGATCCCCTTCTGTGCCAATGGCAGCCCACCCACTCACTGAAATTATGAACGATATTATAGAGGCACACACTCACACACAAGTACAAAGCCTCAAAGCTATCCAGATACAGCATGTACAGTAGAGGGCGTTTTCTATTACTTCAGACAGAGGGCGGCCTTGTGTCAGCTACCTCACTCTCTTCCTCTCCCTCTCTCTCTTCTGCCTGTGATATGGAGGAACGCAAGAGATCGGAAACGTGTTCTGAGACAACTCCGTCTCTGGAAGCAAGAGAAAGACCATTTCATCTTGAATGTTTGTCCCCATACATGACAGTTATTTTTTTATCATTGATGTAATAGAGTTGTCTTACTATGTATTATACAGTGTCACACGGTGACACTGTTGCACGACAAATGAGAATAACCAGTTGAGACAGACATCATTTAAGGACTTCAATGATTTTTTTTTGTATATGCCTTAGTTGGTGTGGTCAATAAGGATGTGATCAAATAAATTAGAGCTTTTGCTGCTGATTTTAAATACTTTCAGTCGGTTTCTAAAAAGTAACATTTATTGACATTTAATATGTCACCTTGTACCGAGGTGAAGCTCTATCACATCTAAGTCAAATAATTCACACATGGAAGACATGAATCCTATAATTTCCTTGGTGAGTTTGCTTAAATATTGCAATGCACATGTTTGATTATTGTTTCAACAGAAACTGCAGTGGACATTTTCACAGTGTTTTCAAACAGATGTAAGATGGGGCAATCTCACCACGACTCATACGCCCTGATTGGGCATAACGTGTAGGAAACAAAAGAAGGAAAAACAATAGAACAGCTGAATAGAAGAAGGAAAAAAAGATGGTTGACCACAACGTTTCCTGCATGATCAGATAAGGAGACAATACGTGGATGAACACATGTTTTCAACTGTAGATTATGACGGAGCACTGTTATTTCCTGTACGAATACCCTTTCAATTTCCTGCCCGGCACTTTAGTTTTATTACATTGATAACACGATACCATCGGCCGTAGCCATGGGGACGAACCAACGTGGCTTACAACAGAAGAAAGTGATAAGAGAAATGATGTGAAAGACAGAATAAAAGAGAGAGAGGAAAGGATGGGGCTGAGAACAATCAGTCCCTGACAGAAGTCGGGGTTGCAGCCATAGTTACTATTATTCAGCTATTAGTTGCAAAATGTTCTGAGGGAAACCATTCTTCCAGATGTAATTACTGAGTCATACTCACGGCATTGTGATTAGGTTCCTTTGTGGACTCTGTTCAAATGTCCTCAGTGAACAATAGCTTTGTATTTAAAGACTAATATCACTTATTTTTGGTCCTATTATGGAGAGTATTAATGGGTTTCTTAAATGGTTGAAAAGTCATGATTGTTCATAACAAAATTGTTAAGTGTTGGATTTACTTGGCATGGATTTACTTCTATATACAGTACAGTATATTCAAGGCAGATTAAAAATGAAGTAACTGAATGCTTGTGTGTCCTTGTGTGTATATATATATATATATATATATATATAAATATATTTATGTGTGCGTTTCTCTCTGTCCTCTCCTCTGTCCTTGTGTCCCCTCAGGCTTCAGTCAACGACCCCTTGTTTCCACAAAGGTCCACAAACCGATTTCCTTAGTGGCACTGCAAATTTCCAGCCAGGTCTTGATCCCCACTTAGACCAATTGGAGTCAATTTGTTATTGCAAACATAAATTTGGTAACTTGTAATATCCAGTGAGCCAGGCAGGGGAGGCCGCTGGCAAAGGGCAATGCTATTTTCACTTATGACCCCTCACTTAGGCATGCCTTTGTTAGCTTAGGCATTCAACTGCCAATCACAGCAGAGTTTTTCATTAAATTCACTTGAGAAACTCCCCAGGTCCCAACTGGGAAGCCACCACAAGAATTCATGGGATGGGGGATTCTTCTGAAAATAACTAAGGAGAAAATGCTGACCTGGTTCTCATTGCTATGTTTAAATATGTCCATAAGCAGAAGGGAGGGAAATGTACACCCCGCTACGTCATGTTAATTCAGCAGTTTCTAAAACTTAAAAGTTTTAAAGTTTGTTCATTCAATTAACTGGAATTTAAATGGGCTTGTCAGAGGGTAAAGTCTGACTTTGCACAGTCACAAGTAATATTGTAATTAGCAGATATGGAACTATGGATGTGTGTCTGCAGTGTGGGGGTGAGGGGACAAGAGTGGGCAGAGGAAGTGTGAATACTTGCTTGACTCTTTGGCCTGAGGCAGCGCACACATAGAGACACACACTCTCTTTCGGCCCAGTCCGATTCCCCCTGAAGCGGTTGACATTTCCCCCAGAAGGATAATTGAGGAATAACATTTACGTTACAATTTAACATGACCCCTGCCTTTGGAAGCCCTTTCATATTACCTAGCTGAAGATGGCTGCTGACACCCACTTAGGCTGGGAGGAGTGTGTGTGTGTGTGTGTGTGTGTGTGTGTGTGTGTGTGTGTGTGTGTGTTTTGTGTGTGTGTCCATAGATGGCTAACATAGGGAAGGTGATGGCTGGCTTCAGGCCTCAGTGATAGGATATTAGTGATGTTAGAGAAAGAAAGGGAAAAGAGCTTTATTACAATGGCAGAGTCTGTCAAGAGGAGCTCCACTGACCTTTTCAAGTCTTTGCCTAGCAACTATTAAAAATGTATCAAGGTGGGAGAATTATGTGTGTGTGTGTGTGTGTGTGTGTGTGTGTTTGTGTGTGTGTGTGTGTTTGTCCACGCGACAGTGTGCACATTTGTATGTGTGTGCAAGACTAAGAAGGTAGTGACATGAAGCAGCCGCTAAAAGCTAAGGTTAATGGATTGACTGTTACCTGTTCTCGAGGTTTAACATTGGCCCGTACACAAGGGGAATCATACGTGGCTGCTTCAACAGCCTCCATGCTTTTGCCAGAAGGCTAAATTAACAGACCTGTGACTTGTTTGTTCTAGGAATTTTGGAGGGTTTATCTCAGTCAAGGATACAAGGTCGAGACACAGTCTTTAATCACTGTACCACACAGTGATGGCTTTATCCTGAGGTGGTGGGTGGTGCTTTCACTTTATGCTCCGTACGCAGTGGACATAATCCAAGGAAACAATTGGACTATGAAAAAGACATCAGTTTTAATTTTTAGTCAGTGTGTTAAACTTAACACACATTCAAATGGCAAATGGCAGGATATTAATTAAAAATGTAATGTCAAATTCAAGATATGTGTTAAACGCACGTACAGTACACTATATCATAATGTTGCCTGTACATAGAAGCTGGATGAGTCTATTGATGGGTTGGTGAGGACATTGAATTGGGAACCACTGTGTCCTCTTCCACTGACCTGGTATAGGAGGATTTCTTGAATTACTTTTTTGACTGGGTTTGATTAAAAAAAACATAATCCTTAAGATTTCACTCCCGGTTGATTTGGTGAAACCCGTGGTTAATACTACAGCAAACACCCTGGGCTGCTTTATATTATATCTGTTTACAGTGCAAGCAAACAAACTCAAGTTGTAGTAGAAAGTATAAAAAAAGGAAATGACTGTCCACCACCCCTATAGGATGTCAATGATCCCTTGTGCATGTGACAGCAATTTGAATCCAGCGCAGGTATGGAAGACCCTGCTAATAACAAAAAAAAATGGAGAGGGAATTACAAAATGTAAATACATAAAAATTATAACACATAAATAGTATAAAAATAGGGTTTGATTTCAAGAAAATCTTTAGAATTATAACTTACACCATACTATTCAATAAAAAAGCCATATGATGTCAGGCAGTGGTCTTCACCCTTACCAAGCCACATTCTCAAATGTGTCGGGGAAGTGCTCTGACCTAGGTGTTTCTATGAAAGTCATCACTATGCAGATGCAACATCTGACAACCCCCATGATTTGGCAGGTAGCTCCTTTGACACAGTCTTACTGCATGTTCTACAATAACCATATTCAGTAATACTGATCATGTGTCTGACCATTTTGTGACATCTCAGTGCTGATGTATTGAAGGCTCCATTATGAAGTAGACCTTATTCATTAACTACATCTTTAGTCTTTATTTTTATGCTATTCTTTTTCCTCTTCAACAGAGCAGCCAGGCACACCGTTGCACACCAGCTCGCTCCTTACTTGACTGACTGACTGACTTCCATTGATAAATGAGAGGATTAGTGACTGGTACACTTTATTAAAAAGTAATAACAATTTTTGTTGGCATCCTTCACGTGGTAAGGAGTGCCATGAATCACAGGATATTGGCTGTCTGTATCTGATGAATGCATCGTTTACCAGCCGAGGAGTTATTTAGTAGCTGCTATTAATTTAAATCACATTTATCTCCCCCCCCTCTAGCTTGGGATGCGGGGAAACACAAGCTCTGCAGTGGAAGGGAAGCTTAGAGCAAAGAATTAGACTCACAGAATGGATATTGAGATATTATACCCAGGTAATTTCCTTCAGTATGTCGAAAATGACATTTTGATAGTGCTATTTGATAATGTTGCTTTAGTAGAAATAACGTTTCATGCCTGACAATTCATGTTGACTCTGGCTGCAACTCTCATGGATGCTCAGCAAAATTATTTTCTCCAGTTGTGGTATTTTGAATTAAGGTGACTGGTCTATTAATTTCAGGTCTGTATCGAATTGAACGTGCTAATTACTAGTGTGTTGGCTAGATGCTCATCATTGTTAAAGTGAGCGTAAACCTTTGTTGTCTTAGCAACATCAGAGCTATAAATGACGCTTTACTCTGAATAAATCTGTTTGTCTTACACATATTGTGCAAATCATTTATGCTATTTTTGAATAATCAACAAAGTTTACTGAGCGCACACACGTATAAATACTGTTTGTCATGTCTGGAAGCTACAGTCTCTGTCTATCTTTGATATCTCTTACCCACAACACCATGTCATGAAACGTTGGTGGTCCCTCATTTCCTTTTTCCTGTTAGAGGGTTTGAAGGCTATCCAAACATTTAATGGGGGGCTCACAGCCTTAGCCAGACATGTCATCAATTATTCAATGCAATAACATTGTTTCGAGACTGAATAGTTTGCCTATGGCTATGCATTTGGAATTTAGAGGCAGACCCACCTGAGCAGGAGTTGGGAAAGCAGAGAAAAGATTAAATATTACACATTTTACGTTGCTGCTCTGCTGGCATTCAAAAGCCCGTACCACAAGATGAATTGTCCAGAAAAAAAAAACATGAGCTTTAGACTTTACATCATACGAAAATCACACATCAACCAGCTAGTGATGTTCTGTATTGTTCATGCACTCTTTACTAATCACAGGCTTTCAGTGTCTTATAATATATACACATAATTCATCTTTTGGTTTTAGTTCTCTTCACCCTAACTAAACCTAAGTTGCGATAATTACTTTTACTGACCTAGTACCTAAGAATAAATTAGTCCCTATAATAAGTTGTACAATAGGCAAGGCAAGGCAGCTTTATTTGTATAGCACATTTCAGCAACAGGCATGGCAAGTGCTTTACACAAATCAGTTAAACGATAAAACACAAGTAAAAACAGTTAAAATCACAAGCATTAAAAACCGGTAAAACACATATAGACAGTTAAAAAAAAGAGAAACCAAAACACAAGAATAAATATCAGTGCAGCATAAGAAATTTAAAGAAATGATTAGTCATTAAAGAAAGGCCGCATCAAATAGAAAGGTCTTCAGCCTTGATTTAAAAGAACTGAGAGTAGCAGCGGATCTACAGGTTTCGGGAGTTTATTCCAGATATGAGGAGCATAGAAACTGAAAGTGTTCACCCTGTTTAGTTCTGACTCTGGGGACAGAAAGCAGACCTGTCCCAGATGACCTGAGAGGTCTGGGTGGTTCATAGTGTAGTAGCAGTCAGCAATATATTTTGGACCTAAACCGTAAGTGATTTATAAACTAGCAAGAGTACTTTGAAATCATTCTTTGAGACACAGGAAGCCAGTGTAAAGACTTCAGAAGGAGTGATGTGATCCAGTCTCTTGTGAGTGAGGACTCGAGCAGCAGCGTTCTGAATCAGCTGCAGCTGTCTGATTGATTTTTTAGGGAGACCTGTAAAGACCCCGTTACAGTAGTCAAGTAGAATAGAACACAATAGAACATTTGAGCAAAGTTGACATTTACTGTTCTGATAACAAGGTAATATAGGTGATGTTTCACAGTTGTGGTAAAACTGCAATGAAGTCGCCTTTCAGTAAAACTGACTTCTTGGTGACCTTAAAGCTTTGGGGCCACAACCCAAATTACCAACTCCCTCACAAACAAGCCCAAGATCATATTTACCATAAGTCTGGGCTTAACTTAATTAAATAGGCAGATTGGAGCATTTAGGCTGGAAATGTGTGCACCTATACAGCTTAAGTATATACAATGTCATGTTTGCTTAACCTTCTTGTGGACTCCAAAGGTGCGTCTGGTAATTGAAACATAACAGAATTAGGTTACAAATGTCCAACAGAGCCCTGTGTGTACAGTAGAAGCCCATACAGCACTGAGCTTAGCGCATGTTTTCATTTCATTAGTTTTTCATTTGACCCCGAATGCCTTGTGTCAATACATGCAAACAAGTTGATGGAAGATTGTCTGTGTGCGTGAGTTAAACCTACACACAGTATTTGTGTTCATTTTGATTTTTTGTCACCTTAATTTGGCAATAATACTGACATGCGAGATATTCATGAATGCTTCACTGGGCTAAGATTGCCTCTATGACTTGCTACTGTTAATTTGGCAAATTTTAAATGGTTTGTCTTATTTTATTGATTGATGGAATGTTCTCTTTCCACACAGACAGCTGAGTAAGTGTGTCAAAAGTGAAGCTCAAAGAAGAAGTACGAAACACTAAAAGCTAAGGTAGGGCTGGCTACAAAGTGCTATTGATCTTTTTCTTTATCGTTGGTGTTAAGGAGGAATGCATCTTCCCTGTCAACTTCTTTTGCCTCAAATCTTCACTGCACACAAGAAAAACCAGCGGTTCCCTGAGCAGAGGCGTCCCAAAGACACTCTCAGTTATTGACATTTGTGGTTTAAACAACCCTCAGCGCTGCAGTCATCTTATATATTTTGTTCTCTTTTTTTTTAATCACATGCAACATGAGTATGATGAGAGAGTATATTAAGTTGAACAATTGACTGTATTATTTAAACAATATCAGGAATGCATGTTTGTGTGTTATGTTTCTACATGCCTGTCTGCAAAACCAAGCTCAAAAGCTGTGTATTTTTGATTTTATGTGGTTTGCTATGTCATATCATGGTTTGCAGATGTATGCCAATCCAGCAAATCATAGAAATAATAAGGGATAAGTAGTAATGGTTACCTTTTTTCCACTGTAACTTTTGAAAAGTTGACTTGATACTGTGGGAGAGTTTGTGGTAAATGTGTGATACATATCTGTATGTCTGTCAGTCTGTCCTGATGATTAATGTAAAAGAGTTTGACAGAATTCCAGGCCTCATGTCCCTCCTGGGCGACTTGTGATAATCTGCCTGCTCCAGGCACCTCTCCAGCGGTAAGGGAAGCTGCGTAGGGCCTCCTGTCCCAGGTGAAGAGCCCCAGGGGCTGGGGTGTAGAGCCTGGAGGCTGCCCAGGTGTTCACAGTTATTACTGAGTGTCTTTCCCAGCTGGAAAGAGAACAGCACACATATCAGTGAATGTCATGTTTGCGTTCACTGTCAGGTTAAGCTCTCAGTATGCCAGCTTTTTCTGACTGACTTTCTGCAGCTTGCTCTCCGACCTTTCACACACACACAGGCAGACACTTTGTTTCAAAATAGGGTTTAACATGACATCTTCATAACTTCCACTGCTGAGAAGCATTACTGGCATTGTTTCCTGCCTGATCCTGCCGTCCTTATACACATTTTTAAACCTTTTGAGAATGTGCTGTGTAAATCACACCAGCATGAGCAAATTTGTTTTTTTTGTGGGCAACAAACAGCCAGTGGCAACAAACAACTGGCATTTGTTGTGGACAATACTCACCATTTGGATTCCTTTGAAATAACCAACTTGTATTATCAACCTACAGTTTTAAATTGACATTAAACAGTGCTGCTGTATTTGTACTGTGAAGGAATGAAAGCTTGCAGAGAGGCAGCATAATTTCCAGGGCGCAAAGCCAACACTAGATGGCTGCAGATAATGGAGAAAAGGAGCTAATGATCCGCACATACTGTAGGCAGGGTGACAGAGCGAGAGGTGGGAGGAGGTGGGGATGTGAGAGAAGAGGCTAGAGAGAATAAAGCAAAATTGAGAGGTTAAAAGAAAAAGAAAGACCAAAGACCAAAAGCAAATAATGGGACCTCTGCTGTTCAAATGTATATTTTAATAGGCAGTTATAAAATACTATTAGCCTAGATCTATTCATATGGCTTTTCACATATTTAGATTAACATATACAACAGATCACGCCACTGTGTCACATTTGAACATGAAGAGATACTATTGTTACATATAATCAGTAGGGAGTGACCCATAGCCGGAATTTACAGGAACCATTTTGTCATGAATGTAATGGCCCTAGAAATAAAACGGGTCAGCTGTAGATTTATTATGGCGAGGCAAAAAATTAAATCCGTTTTTGTCTGCAAAAAAAATCAAGATTTCTAATTATTTGATTTGAAAACAACTCTTGATTAGTTCATACACAGTGCAGCCCACCAATTTGTTTGAGAACACAATTGGTTACATCACATGCACAATTATTGACCCCTTTCTTCCTTTAAAGGATATGGTGAATGAGATGCCCTTTGTCTTTTCAGTGCTTATCTGACAAATACTCTACTAGCACATGTTGTACAATTGTTCGTTCTTTCCATCTATATATATATAAGACCAAAAAAACTTAACAGAACAAAATATAGTGCCTGAGGTAAAATGAAATGCACTCCTGTGAGCAGCAATATTTTAAATGAGAATATAGTAATCTTTCTGGGCCAAAATGGGTGGTATACATCTCTTTGTCTATGAAAAGATTAAGCAATTTCACAATCAATAGAGCAGTCAGAATACACTTTTATTTGGTGCATTACACCGCAAATGAATTGTAGAGCTTGGTAAAAGCCAATTGCATAGGTGATGGAATATCTCTGAGCGTCAATCTGACAATTGGTTACATTTCCAGAACATGTAGATTAATGGTGTTCACACCGTGCCACATCTTGGGCATTCATTACACACACACACACACACACACACACACAC
>NC_045738.1:3310403-3317876 GCF_008692095.1 Etheostoma spectabile | reverse complement strand
CACACACACACACACACACACTCTTTACCACTCAACACCCAAAGACGGCTGTAGCGAGAGGGATAACAAGAGTCATTGATTATCTCTAAAAGGTGAGAGGATGATAATCTCACAAGAGGGGGGGGAAGTCTTGAATGTGGTTTAAATATGTTCTCAGTGCCTCTGAAATATTTATCACTCTCAAAATGCAATTGGTGCATTTGCTTGGAGTTTATAGCATTTACCTCTACAGCTACTGAAGGAATAAATGGGAAAGGGGAGGATATAAAGTATACGTCTTTATCAGGATTGACTCAGACAGACTTATTAAGGACTGCTATGGTATGTACAGTAGCGGAGAGTCTTGTCTTAGGTGCAGATCACAGCATGAACATCAGTAAAGAGAGATTGGTCTCATAAACTGTGGGGTATAAGTAATATATTTCCATGGTTTTGGGACTTTTGTGTTATTTATGCTTTGTGATTTCAGGGGACTACCTCTATTATTGAGATAAAGAGGCTGGTTAAAGTATAGGTATGCTTCACAAAAACCTCTGCGCTTCACACATCTGTAAGGAATGAGAAATATGTCGCCAGGCAATCGGCTAACATGAGTCATTTCAGATTATTATTTAGATTGATTGTGTGTGACCTCTGGTGTTTTCATTGTGTTTCTATTTTAAAGTTAATTGAAGTCAAAAAGGTTTAAACGTTACAAAATTTTACAAAAGGTGGCCTTTATTACAGTAAACTCATCCCATTTAAATGTCTTTTAATCATGTATACCTCTTCTTGAAATGCATGTATACATGTTTTTCTCTGACGTTCAAACTAAACGCTATCAACATGTGCAGCGGCTCCCTCAATCACATCAACACGAGCATGATGTTTGGAAAGCTGTAATTGAAATTATCCAGCCAGATGAGTGGAGCTACCTGACTGAGAGAATGAGGGAGGAAACTCATTTTAAGGTATATGGTCACACTCGGTAAGTGAATATTTTTACTTCCTTTAGTAAATAGGAAACTGATGCCCATGTTGGCAGCAGAGTAACAAATCTGAAAGTAGGTGCGCTTAAAAATAAATCAACTTTTGAATTTCGCAGTGCCTGTTCATTTTTAAATATTTGGGTTCAGGGCACCCCCCCCCCCACACACACACACACACACACACACCAGATCGATTTGCTTGCATAAACACAACCGCCTGCACACATCATTATGAGGGGTAGGATATGGTTTGATACCAGTTCAATTCTACTATCATTGATACTAGATTCAAAGCTAATTCAATTGTTAACTAACCTCGACTTTAGAACATAATATAAGGAATGTATTATAAGAATATAAAACTGACTTGGTCCACCACTGCTGTTTGCACGCAGAGCTTTTTTTTCCTGATCTAACTCTCATTGCAAGAAACACACATTATCTATGCCTGCTATCTTTCTGGAAAACATCTTACAAAAATAAGGAAGCTTACCTGTCTGAAAGGGACACTGGCAACCCCTTCTCTTTCTCCTTTCATGTCACTCCTCCGTCTGATTATACTGTATATTTCATATTCAATGTGGTAATTGGATTTGATACAGAGAGAAACATAATGCTGAACACCCCTACGGAGAAATGTTGATTCTTGAGAGCTTAAGTGTCTCATTTCCAAATGCTGCTTTACAGTATCCTCCACTCCAATATGAGGGATTTAAAAAAATCTTATTCAAGTAAAACCACAAAAAGGAATTTGGGTTTACATCTCATTATAGACCTTTTTTCAACCTCAACGGCTGGAATCAAACCCTGTGAAAACAAACATATATTTTAAAAGAATATCAGATTACTGTAGAACAAAAACAGTTCCTTTAAACATCTCTTACATTTTACATTTAATACATGACTTTTAACACTGTATAAATGCCAGCTTCTCACAGAACAAAGAAGAACTTTTTTTTCTGGTCCCTGATCAAATATCACAGTAGAAGCTGTATACAATCAAATCAGGCTGACACACACGCTCTTTGAGGAAAGCCTAACAATCTACGTACAATAGCTCTCCATGAGTTAAATTAGACTCTCCCTAAATGGGAATTTGATTCTTATTTCAGAACTTCAGAGGCATGTTCATTACATCGGCAAACAACATCCAGCAATGAGTGATCTGACATCGACAGGCTTTGTTGTTACAAAAATGCAAATACGCACGATGCAGGATGGGTGCAAATACAGAGACAGCACGCAGTCTTCCTTTCAGTTCAAATTAAGGAGAAGGCAAATAAAAGTGGTTCCATCGGGACGTGTTATTCTCTTCTCTGAGTTTATCAGGGTAAAGAACTGATTGGAGCAGCTGCGTTTAGACAGAAATAAACAGAGTTATGAAGATATTGTGATACAATTGTATTTGGGTGATACATCACTGCATCATTAAGCTTCAAAAACAAAGTTTTGGTGGTTAATTACTGCGGTTGACTCTGTATAAATTGTTTTAGCAGGATTGAGGGTTTCTCCCAAACAAACATACCATTCCATGGAAAATAACAGTGTTCTTCGACTGCAGCATGGATTACAGAAGCCAGAAATACTTCCTGTGACCTGAGAAATATTTTCTGAAATTAACATCTGGTTGACATATACAATCAGCCTCATAATGATAGGCCTTGAGACTTACGAATACGAACGACTTAACCATCAATGTTTCACTGATAAGTCTTGAAGTATTTAAAGATTAATGTCAATTATCCAGCTGTTGGTCTCTGAAGTGTTAAGTGTACAATTACATATGAATATTAAATATGCAATACATTATCCTGAGGCATATCTGAATTGATTGATCTTTTAGTGTGATTACATTTTTACATACATTTTAAAATGTTCAAAGTTTGCACTTTTTTGCATTGTAGGAGGGCTGCATTTTCAAGTTTTGACTGCATTTGAAAGTTTCTTTCATCACTTGAGTGCAGATCAGTTTGTCTTTGCTCTTTATTCAGGCAAAAGTAATACTACAGGGACTAACGTATTTATCTCCTGATGTTGAAAGCAGGGCTCCTCTAGGGCTGGCCTGGGGCCTGAGTACCAACGAACAGCAAAAGGAGTCCCTTGTTACAGTGCTGGTAGCAAATTAAGGAGGCAAACAGGCCACATGAGAACAGTTATTTGTGGATGTAGCAGAACTTCCCTGAGCATTTGTAACTTTTTCATCATTGGGATATTAGGTTAGTTGGTTAGGTAGTAGTTTATATAAAAAGACCAATTCCATTGATACAGTAATTCAGCATGTTGTAAATCAACTGTGAGATTGGTGAATCTAGGTCCATATTTCAGAACTTAGGAAATAAACATCTTCTAGTACAAATTAAGTATTACATCCAAACATTTTAAATTACAAGTGGCCATAGCATTGACCGAACAATCACTGTATGCTTCTTGTTTTTCAGTAAAGTCCTAATGGCTCTATAAGCATACACAAACCTTTCCCACTTCACACGTGGCTGCCTAGAGAGATGGGGAAACTGCCTTAATTCATCATCATGGGACTCCTATCATGCCCCGTGACATAATAATACAGTATGCACATGACCCATATGTTAATTAATGATATATTCTTTAATATTAACATGCTATGGTCACAGTAAACGAGGCTCCAAGTTAATTGAATTAAGTGCATGACTTCACTTTCCTGTGGTTATGTTTCAGAGGTTCCATTTAATTCTGGGTTACTCATCACCCATTAGTTCATACACCTCTGTGGTCGGTCATCATCACTTCATTTATTAGAAATAAAAAAGGAATAAAAGATAATTAGCATACATTCATTTAGCAGAAGGACTTTCTGGAATCGTTTGCCCAATGAAAATGTCAGTCATATTCCTAATTTACACTTACACCTTTACATATATTCAACATCTATGAGGAATTTAGTGGAATAAAATACTCTTTTCTTATTGAATTCGCATACATATAGTATACGTTTTATTAATCCCAAATTAATTAAACTCAAACATGAGTTGTTCTGACTTGGAATCTGTTGACTAATGAAATGAAATAATGAGTTAAATGACTGTACTGCAAACTCTCTAGAGGCCGCTCTGTTTTGTAGTTTGAAGAAAACAAACAATGGAAACTTGCTGTTTGTCTTTAAAACACATAAAGCCATGGTTTCTTTTTATAATACTAAAAACAATGCTAACTGTAATCATGCTGGAATAAAACCCAGTCTCATATCTTAAGTTGGTTGAGCTTGTTTACTCAGTTTGGTTAACTCAATTGTTTTTTTTATTTTTCAAAACTCATAAAACAAACTATTATTGAACTATTATTTAACCTTTGTGTTGTCCTCGGGTCAAATGTGACCCCTTTTCAAAATGTCTATGTCAAAAAAATAGGTTTCTTTCAACCAAATTGCCCAAAAATACCATGGATAGTTCTGTACATGAAACGGCTGTTAATATGCATCAACATACGTTCCTCTGATCAGAACTAATAGCTAAAATAATTCAGAATTGCTGGGTCTTTTAAGAAAACATTTAGGCGGAATTTAATACGAATTAGTTGTATTGACCATGACTTCCAAAAAAATAAGTATAAAACTATCGTTGATGAGTTGGAATGAAGTCGGGTAAGAAGCTGTGACACAGAATAAGGTGATAATTTATACTTTATTCTTATTAAAACAGGCAAAACAGACTGGGTCAATTTTTACCTTGGTTGAAGACAACACAAGGGTTAATCTAAGTTCAGGTAACTCACATTTTTCTGACAGCAGGGGAAATGTCAAACCAACCTAAAATGATTCACAATGAAGAAGAACTAAGCAATACGTCTTTCTTTCCCTGTGTCTTTTTCTCCTGAGGCATTTCTTCGAGCACTTCCAGCCAACAACCCCCTTGGCACCAATCTAGACTCAGTCTTCAACTTGATTTTACACTACACTTCTTCAAAACAAGATCCTGTGCAATTGTTCGCTTTGTTCTTGTCAAGTCTCTTGTATAAAAACTACCTGAATAACCCTTTCTCACGCAAATGACCTGCTTTTTCCTCAAAAACATTTTCACATTTTGGGTACCCTTTTACAACAGAGTCTAGGATGATTGGTCTTTTACTTCTTTCCACTGTGATGTTTGAAACAAAGAGGACGGCTAATTCCTATTAGCCATGAGAGGTTACATGAATGATCCTTTAAGCCAGGTGAGGAGAGAGAAGGACGACGGTGATATTCCGAAACAGGTTTTAGTTTCCAAACCATCTCATGTTCTCTCTACGTCATGTTAACACTGCTATATGATACGCCGGGCAAAGTAGACATATTCATTACAAGCAACTAGTACAGCTTCTAACACCCGTAGCTAAGACCCAGGCCCGGGTAATGGAGCAGGGAGAGGCAGAGAATGTCTTGTTGTTGTCTAAGCACTGTCATTATAACATTTAAAGGACAAAATAGGATTGCATGACTTGTTTGGGCATGGTTACAGTGTCGGCCATCTTAGATAGAATACATGCGGAATGCTCATACTCCACATAAATCCCACAGGGATCAAGTTGCACATTGAAGACACCATGTGACAATTCCCAAGAAAGGTCTAATCTTTATTTATCTTTTCTTTTAGTTTCAGGGCTAACTGGTCCATAGTTTGCTACAGTTAACACTTTCTCTCATAAAACCCCATTCATTTTCCACATTCATTGTATTCTTTAGGGTCAAATGGGAAACGGAGGCCAACCTAGTATGTACTTTTAAGATCAAGGGAGAGAAAAAAACACAAATAGACCTTGAGTCCATCAAAAGAATTTGAAGGTTTTTTTTCTTTTTATCATCTCATCACAGCTGTAGTATTACTATAAATTCATTAGATTTTTTTCACCTGCATTGTTCTTTTCTCATACACTACTAAGAGAATCAAGACCCAAACACGTTAAAACAATTATTCATGGGCTGATATGGCAGCATATTTTCCCCTCTCCTTTGCTTCCCCACTGAAAACTGCATTTGTGCATATCTATGCATGGTTGGTCAGCCATATAGATGCTCATCTGTGTCTTTCATCAACTTGACAGCTTTTTTCTCCTCAGGAAGATAACATTTATTATAAGCGTAAGCAAAACATATTGGCCCGGAGTAAGTTTGTGGCACATTCCCGCACCTCATAATCACGCCTGTCTGTGGTTAAGTATCCCCAGTGATCTATTGACTCCATTTTTATTCACTGCATTTCTACCCTGCTAGGTAGAGGCAGTCAGTTAAGCACAGAATGCAGAGCAGCCATAATTCATAAAATAGCAGGGACCTAGTAAGAGATGTCAACATCGCCAAGTACTTGGTGATTAATCTGATTTAGTTGTTAGCTAAACATGAATACTGTATACATATTCAGAAAACAGTAACTAAGTATGGCTCAACACAAAAGCAATAAAAAGACATTTAATTGCTCTTATATTTAATTTGAGAGGCTAAATACAGGATAAATAAACAGTACAATTGGGAACAGTGATTTTATGCACACAAAATTAATAATATTAAGCCTGAACTCTCACGCCAGTGATCTGACAAATCTTGACTCTTCAGCATGGTTCTGGTTGTACTTTGAGTTAACCTTTATAACAATCAAAGTTATTGTTCTTTTGTGTTGGTGGAATATGCAAATCACGCCTTGAGAGAGTTGAACCTACAGCGAAGAAAAAGAAAAAAAAGAAGAAAAAAAAACATACACAGAATTCACCAGGAAATTAATGTTTTATTAATTATGTTTAAGATAATAAAAGATAAGGCTAATTTTACTCCTTTTCATAAAACAAATACCAGGGAATGATATCTCACGGGAGACACCACTGCGTTCTTTAATTTATCATGAAATTAGCTTTTCTACGCTAACTGCCGTCGTGCCACGGGACTTCACTTTGGGTTGTGTTCTGTTCTCATATTTTAATCACTCTATGGGAAAATCACTCTCTTGCCCCCAGCATTATGCTAATATTTATTTTGGTTTGTATTACCCTTGTGTTTACAGCAAATACGCTGGGGTCAAATGAGAGTCAGTAATTCTAATGTGATCAAGTTGCATATGATTTTCTTCATTTTTTTCTGTTTATTTACAGTAGACTGCACCCTAAAATAACATGTGGGATCATGTGCATGCTGTGACATTTGTTGCAGGTTGAGATCATTTCTTGAAGGCATGAGGATAACAAGAAGTAGAAAACAAAGAACTGACAATCTGCAGTATGAATTAAAACAATGAAAAATTGTCCTGTGGCTTTTTTTATAATAATGTTTTGAAATAGAGGAGTGTTGCCAGTTTTGCCAAGCCAGTATGCCATATGGCTTGTGCGGCTACGTCTCACAAGTGCCCCTTGTCGTCCCAGCCAAGCAGCTTTCGATTACCTAGTTGTGGCAGTTCCTCTCCCAAGCTGCCACTTCTTCTGGCAGATTATAATAAAGATGACTCTTTCACAGTGTGAACTGCTCTCCAATGGCTAGGAAACCAGACACACACACACACACAGACAC
>NC_045738.1:3295625-3310393 GCF_008692095.1 Etheostoma spectabile | reverse complement strand
ACACACACACACACACACAGACACATGGGGAGCGCAGGCACAGCACACACATTATACACACAACTGTAACTCTCCTTGTGCAAAATACACATAGGCATCATTCCGTGTTAACAGCCGGCTGAGGCTGAGCAGGGCTATGTGGTGACTGACTGAAGAAAGTGAGGATTAATGGATATTTATATTTCATTATGTTTTTATACTGGCCACAGAATATTATATCACTCTCTGGGAGATACTGAAACATATGTCAACCCCTATCCACTTACGGATATGATTCAATTTGAATTTAAATGCGCTGATCAAATGCTATTAAAGTCTAATGTATCTTCCAAAAAGACAATACAACTGTCCCAGATAGAGGGGCACATGTAGGGTTGTAATCCAGTTGAGTCATTTTGGTTGTGTTGAATGACAGACCGAAAGTGATCACTGCAAGGTGATGCAATGTGAAGGATTGTTACCAAACTGAAGGAAGTAACAGTTGTAATGATGGTCTGTTAACTTGAGGGTATATTAAGGGCTATTAAAGGTTTTCATTATCAATTGGTCTGCTTGTTATTTTCAGGATTCACTTGTTTATTTGTTTTTAGGCCATAATAAAAAGAGAAGAGTTACAATTATGATGAGTTATCATCTTTAAATTGCAAGGCTAATCAATTAAAATAAACAATGTCATTATCAAACTAACAAAATTGTTAAGATACATCTTCTGTTGATCAACCAATAGAATTATGAATTTAGAATTATGACTCATGGTTTATCTGTAGTTACATTCACCTAAAAATATGAATGTATACTAATTACAAAAAAATATTTGTTCATATCATGTCTGATATATACTTCCACTTCCTTACAGTATGTGTAGGCTTTTAACTACTCTAAAAAGCAGTGTACCTTGGATTGTTTGGGGAAAACCATTATCTTTTTTGAAGACAGTACATTGTATTCATAGTGGTGGAATTTTCAGAAACACCATGTTGTTGGTACGATGAGACTAAAAGTAAAGCTCAGACAACATTGGGTCAGTCATATGTCACAGGTCAGGGGACAAAAATATTCAGCCAGCCTCTAATAACCAAACCTGTTCATATATAATTATGTTTGTCAGTCTACAGATTCAGAGTCTACGCAGACAGCTCCATGATAAGAAAATGTTTTGTTTCAGGACGTCTCCTTTTGGAACCCGGTGGGCCAGCCGCACTTTCACTACTTCCCAGTGAGAGAGATAGGCTTAACTAGGCTTTAACAGTTAGCATCTGTGTTTAGGTGCCTGCAAAGTCCTTGTTTAACTTTGGTTCAGCTAAACGTAACGCCTCAAGCATGACTTCAAATACACCTTCAAGAAGACAGGAACTTCAGAGAGTTGGGACGGCACTGCACAATAACACATCGGGGTTAAACTGTACTGCTTGCTCAAATGTTTCCTCAACTAAGCGTTCTTTAAGTGCTTCTGTGTAAGTCATCAAAACGTCCCAATTCCTCTTCACATATGTTAACTGAGTTGTGCTGCTCTTGAGTTTTTCCTAAAGAACATGCATCAGGAGTAACTGCTTTGTGTTTCCTCACTGTTGTGTCCAAGCAACGTGTCTTTCGTTGTTGATGGGATATTTTCTTTAGTCAAAAAGGCACATGCTAGTTTGCAACTAATTGTCAGAAAGTCAGCAATCCCAGATCCTCTTCTCCTCCACCCACCTATCCGCAACAAAAGGCTCCAATCAGTTGCCTAACCACAAACAATAACCGTGCGGTGCATTAGTTATAGCCATCAACTTCCTGACTGAGGTAACCTGCCACCCACCTAGGCCAAATGACTCACCTCAGTGAAAGAGCATCACAACAGCCGGAACAATATGCTTCAAAGTCAATAACAATAGCCATTCTACATCCATGGCCTGTTTGTGTGTGTGCTGTGAGTGTGTGCGCACTGCAGGTTTTGTTCAACCCGTCACACTACACTTGGCTCCTGGTGTTGCCAGTAATCAATACAGGCCTGAAATCACCTACTGTTACCGCCTCCCATACTGCCTGTTTTGTCCCTGACTTAATAATGAATTAGATCCCCCTTCAAGTGCAGTGGTGACTCTCTTTGTAGCCTCTCATGACACACACACACACACACACACGCGTATGTTGTGGATGCATATGACACAAAACCACACAAGTATTCTCCTTGCACCCTATGTACACAGAAAGATTAACATTGCTTCACACATGTGCTTTAATGTTGAACGTGTAAACATGCACTTTTGAGGGGCTGACCACATGTTACGAGAGTGGTGACGCATGCACGCAGGCACGCACGTGCGCACACACACACACACACACACAGCTCAGCCAGTCAACATCAAGGGGAACATTTCTATTGCATTTGCTAATCACTGATCAATAATTCAGAAGCCCCTCTCATCTTGAAGGGTCCCCAGCTTCCTGAAACATATGGCAGTTGTATGTGTCTATGCATTTGCATGTGTGTGCGTGTGTACGCACACCCTTGTCTGACATCTTTTTATCTGCTGTTCAGGTTACCAGCTCCTTATCACAGAGGCCCGTCTGCAATGATGGCTAAACAGCAAAAGGAAACAACTTGGTTGAAGTTGTTTTCAGAACATGACTTTTGTTCCTTACCTCCCCCAACGATGTCACATCTAACGATGGTGCGTCTCATGCCAGTTATAACAGCCAGCCAAGTAATTTGCTGTGTAAGTCGACACGATGGTTATCTGCGCACAGGGCACCTTTCATTTCCTCCAAGCTAGGCATTGCCTCGATTCATGCTGTCGTTATCTTTCTCCCTGGGTCTTTTGGTAATTTGTCCAGCAAGGGTTGACTCACTAAAGGTCTCCTGTTTCACCCTCACCACCTACAACCCCGACGCTCATTTCTTTATCTGAAGAAAATTCTGATTAAACGGCTTGTGTCTTTTATATCACTAACTTATGTATCTTAAAATCTTTACTTATCCACTTCTGTCTTCTGGTCCTTTCTGTCTTTCTTCATTCCTTATGTCAGTGGTTTCTTCCTAAAAAGGATAAATTGCAGTTCTTTCAGTTCAGTGGCAAACAAGCTACATCTTGTAACACTACCAAAAGTGCAGACACCTGATGTTTATTTTAACAAAGGACGTTCAGTTTCTCATGGCTTAGGCCTACTGTAGACGGAACAGTTGTGTCAAGCAGTTTTGGCAGACTGTTTTGTTGTGTTGTGTGCTTGCGGTTGCCTATTGAAGGATGACTCTTCTCAGGCTTGCCTAGATCATGCTGTGCACATGATAAATAGAGAGATGGTCTTAGTGGTTCATAGGAGGTCCAACCGTGACCTTGCAGCACCCCTGTGGAACTACAGTACTGTGCTTTGTCCTGGAACAAACAGCTATAAACAATGTGTTATAGCAAACACTTTCGATGAGAACCTTGATGAGAAGAATCAGAGAAAGAGATGATATTTTACCTTTGAACAGTCCAAAACACAGGAGATGATTGATCCTACTTCTTACTGTAAAACATGTTGACATATTTCCGCAGCAGCAAAAATGGATTACATTTTTACACATTAAAACAGACCAATCCTAAGTAAAAGGGGGGAATATATTACTCTGAAATACTACTAGTGATAACTACTACTAACGGTGTAAAATTCAACACTTTCTTTGCAACAAGTGATTGGTCACGAATAATTAGCGTTGATAAACGTATGAGGGGATAATCACCAACCTCCTAATGTGATCTCTTTGGATCACTGCTTAAATCACCCCACAGGAGCAGAAAAGAGAGAGGCATACGAGTACAGAGATATGAAACTGAAACTCATCCCTTATTTATTTATCTCCCTCCCAGCTTCTCTCTCTTCTTTGGCTAATTCTAATGAAGAGGCCTCAAATGACTTCATTTAGAGTGAAGTTAATTGGGTTTGGTCCTACATGGCTGCACTTCCTGCCTGGATACTTTCCTATGTTTCCCCATAAACAGAGAGGAGGGAGGGGGGTGCAGATTATGAAAGAAAACAGATAGAGATTGAGAAGAAGATAACAAATAACAGAAAGACGGGGCGTGAGATGAGAAAATTAAAGTGAACAAGTGAGAATGAGAGGAAGTGACAAACGCGGAGAAATAGAGATGAGTAAGGGGCTGGGGGCCCTCATATCAGGCGCGTCACCCCCGTTATCCCAGGACTGTAATTAGATCTGGCAGCCACCCCATAATGATAAATGCTGGGATGATGAATGGAAATGCAAATGTGTGTGAAGTAGCCCTAGCCATCAAAGGGGGAATATCATTAACACTTTCCTCTTGTCAAATCCATCATTGTCAAGGGTGGCTCCCAGCGTCCCCCATGTCCCACCAGCTACAGAGGGCAGCTTAGGAGTTAAGGAGGAGGCAGTGGTAAATGCAGCAATGAAGAAAGTGAAAGAGGAAGATAGTACCCTTCCAGTCTTATTCATGCCTGCAAGACTTATTAGTGGCCATTGAGTGTTATTTCACATCTGGTGTGGCATAATTGATTTTTACAAGACCATCAAATTATGCAGGTGAGGAGACAAAGAACGTCCATTTCTGTGCCTAAGTATATGTTATGCTGATGAATGGGCAGCAAATTAGAAAACAGATTACAGAAAATTTGGTGCAAGATGAAAAGTCTACAGCCATGCTACATGCACTGTAAAGCTGTAGGCGGAGATGTCTTTTGAGCTAAATGCTATTGTCAGCATGCTATATTCACAATGGCTAAAAACTACAGCACATTTCAAGCTGTGCATTACAACCTGCATCAATGCAATGAAACACACTTTCTGTTTCCTAAATTAGTGTTGCATCATATTTTTAACCCTTAATTAACCAGGAAAAAAACTCATTTTATTAAGAGTGTCCTGGCTAAGACAGGCAAATATTTCAAAGTCAACCACATTTATCATAAATAAATCAGACAAATCATTTACAGACAGATGTGTCTGCCTCCAAGTCGATTACAGTAACATCCTGTTAAAAGTGACCAATAAAACCAGTTCATTAAGTTTTGCGTATGTAACTTGTTCTAGGTAAAACGAGCAGCAAACTTAAACGCCTAATTCAGTTCTAACCATCAGAACAGACAGAAGGAAAAGATCTTGGCGACGAATGTTCTAAGTCCCAATACTATTTAAACTGATAAAGATCATAAGGTAGGATGGAAGTAGACCCAAAACAGCCTTGTGTATGAATATATGCCAGTGTTTAAGTCTAAGTGTTGACAGAGAAGGCCATCCAACACGTTCATACAGTTCACAATGGTGAGTGAGGGCTTTAAAAGCTTTTTTAAAAAGTGATGAACCTCAGAGATCCATGCATTCATTGTCCAGTGCATGCAAACTTTGAGGCGAGGCGTGCATGTATAAAATATCACCATAGTCAAGTACAGACATAAAAGTGACAGGATTTGATTCTGAAATAAAAACCTAGTTTCAGTTGTAATCTCTTTGCCAACTGCTGAATATGACGTTTAAAAGAGAGATTTGTCAATTAAAATGCCAAGATATCTGTACTTAGAAACACACTCAATCTTCATACCCTGGGAATTGAGGATGGAAGTCAGGTTTGGTGGTTTGGATTGTGAATTTAAAAGTAGCATTACTTTAGTTTTGTCAGCATTTAAAACAAGTTTTAAATCACAAAGATTCCATTGAACCGTTCTGAAAGCAAGTTGTAACTGGGAGAGGGCCTGGACTGGGGTGTGTTCTGAGCAATACAGTATAGTGTCATCAGCATAAAAATGAAAATTCACATTAGACACGTTGTGATTGATGTTATTGAGATAGAGAATAAATACGAGTGGCCCCAAGACTGACCCTTGAAGCACGAACACTGAGTTCTGTCTGTAAGGTAATTCACAAACCAAGTAACAACTTATATAACTCTTAAACTGTAATATGACTGAAACTAAAAGACTGACTAGAAGGATCCAGGCAAACAAACTCAACTATAGAGGAACACTCATGTTGAGGATAGAATGACTCAAACAAAATGGCTATAAAATGTTCATTTAAACAGTCAAGCCTTTTGGGCTTGTAAGTCTTTTTATGTAATTTAAATGATTTGTTTAAACGTGTTTGTTTAAAGGTGTAATGAACGTTTTGTGGATGAAAGAAAAGTTATATTAGCATAATTTTTTATTTGCTAACATTAGATAGTTACACAGCTAAAAGCCATATTTAGCATTACAAAATTGTGTGTTGTAGTGTTTGTGAATGTTAGCTAACATTATTTATTATTTACACAGCTCCTGTTTTGTCCATCTGAAAAATGTACCATTTCGTGTCAGAATGTTTTGGGAGATGTGTTGCTTGTGAAAAAAGGAATCCATTATTTACCTTGGTGACTGTGGGGCAACAGAATAGGTAATAATCTGCGTTCACGTTCACTTCTCCTATGGGCATCACTACACTTATGACTAGCCGCTAGTTTCCTAGATAAGCGTGGCAGTGGAGAAACCCATTTGAAAAAGTTAAAGGAAAATACTCTGATTTGCAGTGTCTCGGTTCTAAAACGTCTCCGATATTATGATTATGGGCTGGAATGTCAGTAGTTCTGTTGAGATAATTCAATGTATTGTTCTCACCAATAATTAATTCAGAAATATTACTAAATACAACAACAACAAAAACATGAGCATTCAGATTCTCAAAGAGGCTTTAAACAAACTAACCTTGAATAAAAGAGGAGAACAGAAAAAGTATTACATTATTTGTACATTTGTAAATTTAACAAGTTTACTGTCTGACTTTCTTGTTAAACTCGGCCTACTTTACTGTCACAGTTATGAGCGTGCACAGTTTTCCTTTGCAATTAATGATTACTGACCTTTTTGGATGCACATACTTTCACATAATCTGGCTAATTTTTGGCTTTCTCAAAATCTGTTGCATAATTTGAGAGTTCACGTCTTCATATTACTAGATTACAGCAATATCACCACAGCAACTGCTCAATAGCTGGGGATTGGCAGGTGACAGGAGCAATGCAAATATCCATGGAAGAAACAACAAATGTTTGTCTCTGTCTCTCTTACTGCAATCCTCTCTCTCTTTCTCTCTCTCTCCCCCCCCCCACCCCCCAGACACCTGCTACATCACTTGAGCATCTTGTTCTCTGCCTTTGCCAAGTTCAAACACTTTGCCAAAAAAGAGCAACCACTTCTGCATTCAGGGCAGCAAGGCCTTTACTCACATTATACTGGATTAGATTACAGAGTATATGCATTTCTGTGTCCAAACAATGTGTGTCTTTAACCCCTGTCAGCTTTTGCAAAGCTAGCCATGTGTGTTTATGTGCTCACATGTGTACCTGCTTTGTGTTGGTCTGCAGGTACGTGCCTCTATCAGTCAGTGAGGGAAAGTTGCAACTGACGCATGTGCTTTTTTTTTGTTTTAAATACAATAACTAGATAGAGCTCTGCGATCTGATCTAATTACGTGCTCAAGGACAAGTGTGTAAATTGAGTTCCTCTTACAACATTAGTCACAGCAACAAACCCCCCAAAGTATAAGACAGGGACACACACTGTTCAGATGTGGTACACATTTGTCTCATTCTCTATAGGTAATGGAATAAATAGTAACATTTTGTGGGGTCAGTCAGCATTGTGGGACTGCACAGTGTATACTGTATATGTGTATGTATAAGTGGCTTTTAACTATTAGGAGGGCTACATTTTAAGCGCTGGAAATTACAGCATTAATGTTCAATAAAGAACACTCATGACTGTGATAAAAAAGTAAAATACGTGACAAATAATCTTGCCAACGTTCCAAAAACAAATATTCCTATATAACGATTTTATTGCACATGTTTACTTGGTATTTAGAAAAGGTCAACAATGAACTTAAAATGTTTCTCCACAGTGTACACACAGGGGCACCATGTGTAAGTAAAGTAAGCAGGCCTTATTTTAGTTGCCACTATTGTTTTGTCTGCATGCACTAACCTCTAAACACTTAGACAAATGTTTAATTGCGACAAGGAGGTGGTGGGGGGTAGAGATGTAAATCAGCGAAGCAAGCAGTGGTGTCTTTTACAGGGTTGTATGAGCCAGGGCAGCTTTGTCTGACACCTTGCACTGAATTATTGAGTAGAGGAGGGAAAGAAGCAGAGAGGACGGTGTGACATTAGTGCTTGTTGTTTTGGCTGTTGCTCAGCCTAGCTTATAGCTGGACTGAGATGACATGTGTGTGTGTGTGTGACTGTGTGTGTGTGTCTGTGTGTGTGTGCTTATGACACTTATATAGTCAATGAATGACATGGAGAAGAACTGTCATGCCACTGTCAAGTGAATTGATACATACTGTACCGGCACAGATTCTGTCCCAAATGATGTCCCAAAAGTATTTGAAATCCAATTCAAAATATGTTGAATTGCTAAAACAGTCTACATACTGTCATATAGTAATTTCCATGCACTTAGTACAATACATACATCTGATAATGCACATTGTTAAAATGCTTGGAAGTTGGAAGCAGGTTATTCAATGTGAGAAACATGCACAACAAAACCAAGACAAATCAACAACAGAGTGATGACACTCAAGGATGAAAACGTGTCTCTCTGTCACAGACCCTGCTATCCCTTTTCCTTCTTTGACCCAGACACTGATCTCATCTGCAGTAATAAGTGGGGCCTCTTGGTCCTAATCAAATCACTCATTAACTATTTAGTGGATCAAAAGGTCAGTGGACCATTGTTGCCGCATCAAACATCTATGGCAACTCAAACCCTTGAATTAAACGGACATACTGTACACAAGTCAATGCAGACCTCAGCAGGAGCAAGCAAAGCCATGTACACTAGCGCCGCAGATGTGTACATGCACTCACTCGCACAGAAAAGACACATATACTTTGATGAAGCCAAATTAGAGCACAAAGGTGGGGGTGGTTGGCTGGTGTGCAGCTTATAAATAATTTGGTATTCGGGCGACTCTGCTTACCGCCGTCTGTCGGCAACTAAGAGGTCATCTGGGCAAGTAGCAGGAGAGCAGATCAACATCACTCAACCAAAACCGGATTAGAACTTTTATTTGGTGATGGGTTTATGTCCTGAGTATTGATTTCAGCCTGTTTATTGTTTTATAAGTTATGTTTTGTGCTACATGTTTCATTTAGACAATTTTTTCTTAGTTGTAACTCTGGTTTACTCTGAAAACCTGTTTTTATTTTTAAACAATTGATTATCAGTGGTTTGTTTCCATTGTGAACCCACATTTTTCTACATAGGTGAAATACCATCAGCTGTCAAGGATGGCACGTGTCAAAATGAGAAAACAGAGGCTGACTGCAGACACATGAAGCCATGTCCTTTGCACTAGCTCTTTTAGAGGGTAAGGGATTGTCTCTGGTCACTGCACTGCAAGTATCTCACTGTCAGGTATAGTTTGAACTGAACTGACAAGGTCTATAGTACAGTCATTCACCTGTCCAGTTTAATGTGCGTGTGTTTTTGTTGTTGGTGTGTGTGTGCGTCTAGTGCAAGGTGAAACATTTCTGACACAGCAGAGGGTTAAGAGATGCACACAAGAACACACTGTACTCTCTACCCCTTATGTCTTGTTTGTTTTTAAGAACAGGACATCTTGAGAAGAGTTTCTGATGGACCTATCCTCTGTTTAAATCTTTCATGGACAGATGTCCACTGAGGTTTGCTGCAGTGTGTCCTCGGGTCATAGTCTGAAGCTAAACACTCTCTTACTGTAGGTGGTCACTGCAGTATTACAATGCTTCTCCTTGTCCGTCAGCCCCTCTCGGCCCCAGAAGAATGCCCCATAATGGAATGGGCTGGCACCTGAAAGACCCAGGAGCAAAAGTGAATAACAGCAGAGGAAATTAAGGAGACATGAAAAACCATTTGTCATTTCCAATAACAGACCATGTTATGACCACAATGACCTGTGTTCTTTGTTTTTGGCCATGACTTATTTAGAGTTAGAGTTGCTATTTGATGAAGAGATGGACCTCTGTTTGTTGACAGCACTGCTATTATTGAACAGTTACTGTTTCTATATGTCGAGACCAGAAGAACAGGCACAGAATAACTGCTTACCTGTACAGTGTGATATGATGCAATATGTAACACCTTATTTCAAATGTACTTTCTTGAGACTACTTCTTATTTTTGTGTGTTCACACCGAGGCTGACGTTTTTGGTGGTGCTGTATTGAATAACGTAATATGTATTTGATTTGATTTTGTTTTCCCTTTGTCCACCTCTTTACATAAATGGACAAGCAAAATATATTTTTATTTGAGTCAGGGTTGATGGTTTTACTTATTTTAATGATGTGAGACTGCCAGCTGGCTTCTGTATTTTGCTGAAACGCCATTTAGATAAAAAATTGAGTTACAAAATGTATAATTTCCTTGTTTATCTGTGATAAATCAAAGAGAAGGGTTTTAGTCTGAGATATGTGATATATGATGCTTTGTAACTTAGGTTTGAGTCAATTTATCCTTTTCAGCATGCCCTAAAGATGCTTTTAAATAATGTTAATATCCGTCAGTGAGCAAATGAAAAACAGAAATGACAGTGTAAAATAAGACCCATTTCCACTTTACTGTGTGGACAACTGCTTAGCAACACAACCCCAAATAAATACAAACACACAGACTTAGATCCACACACACAATAAACACACACAAACACACAGGCACACTCCCATATCTCCAGGGTTTAAGCTTTGATGTGACGCCGACTTAAGCCTGCCAAGGAACTGCATCAGGGCCTCAGCCAAGACTCTTCACCTGCAGCTACAGACATCTTGTCAGGCCCCAAAGATGTACACACACACACACACACACACACACACACACACACACAGTCACTCTCTCGCCTTGTCACACAAACACTCACTATATGTCCAGCCTTAAACTTCTACACTGTGTCAGTCACTGAAACTAGTTGAGCAATGTGTGTTTTCACACACACACACACACACACACACACACACACACACACACACACACACACACACACACATCCTAATTATTCAACACCTAGTGGCCCCTTAAATGTAGTCACCTTTTAAGCTTCACACATACACACATACACACTGTACATGCCTCCTATATGGGGCTCTACTGTATATCCTCTTTTCTAGGTGCGTGGATGGGATATATAAAGGGCAGTGTGTAGCCCTGAGGACAGGACCGGACAGTGAGAGCAACACAGCTCAGCATGTTTGCCGCAAATCCAATTATTACTCCCCACCTTTGAATTCAGGAGCGGATCCACAGAGTTCTAAAGCAATTATGAGACTTGGTGAAGGAAGGAGGGAGTCTCACACAGGAAGAGCAAGAGAAAAAGGGAGAAATTGGTAAACAGGATAACTGTATTGTTTTTGATTTAAACCGGTGTCATTGGTGCATGGCCACTGTTATTAGCGGTGTTCCCATGGAATGCTAAAAAGTGTTTTTGTTTACTCACATTTTCATACATGTACTGTATGTGAGGGTTTAGATTCAACCCATGATTAATTGTATTAATTTGTAAGGGAATACTCCAGTTGCACTAGTAAGTGTAGTCAAATGTCTAGTATATGGCATTTGGCTCCCTGCTGCACACCATGCAAGAATGTGTGAGCAGAAGGCATCAGTGCCTGTAGACCTCCCAGGAAAATGTAATGTAATGTAAACATTTACCTTGTGGAGAGATGTGTTGCACCAGGTTGTAGCACAATTTTTGTTTCCCGCCCGTAGTCCCTGGGCAGGTAGGAAAAACAAGTGAAATACAAAACATCACAATATACAATTTAACAAACACATTAAAATTCACAACAAATTTACAATAATACAAACATGTGCAAAGTTGCATCAATACAAACATCATGGGCTCTATTGTTCCAAGTTCCTAAAATCAAGTCCCTCACCCCTTCCCAACAAAGCTAGGCAATCAAAATCTTAACCCACCCTAAAAGTTTATTAATGTCTACATGTTTGTCGTGACAATATCTAGATATCCAAAATAGTCACCAGCTACCAGCAATAAAAAAATGGAAAAATCGCCAGGTTAAAAACACTGTCTCTGGCTGACTTTGTAAAGTGTTGAACAAACACTGGAAGGCCGCATAGACATCACTCCAAAAAGCTTAGGCGTTAGCTACATGCTGCAGCAAAAGGTTAGCATCCTCAGCCATTGATGATCCATTTACAGTACAGATGAGTAATCTTTTGTTGTGTCTCTTCGGTGTAATTTGTAGACGTCCCTAAACACTCGTCTTACTGCCGGTAGCAGTAGCAGCAGAGAAGAAGCCAGGCAAGTGTTATTTAAATAAACTGCTGATCTCCTTAAAAACTTCCCAATCCATCATTTTATGAGTACAAAACCTATTTGTAGTTTGTTATCATTTCAGGCAGTATTAGTGGAGTAATTCACAAGATACCCACTTGGTTCCGATAGCGCCTGCACCAAGCCAATCAACTGCCAATGCTAACCGCCCATTTTTTGACAAGTTGAAAAAATCTTCTGGGGGCGTTGTTTGGCTCGAGGTCATGGTGTAAAGGACCCTAGGGTGAAATTACTCCGAACCATCATCTTAACTATGAATACATTTTTTTTTTTTTAAATTGCCTCTGTGTTTTTAAATGGTATTCAAATAGTTATTTTTGGATATGGAAATCCGAACACCCCGTGTTGTGAAAAAAGCACGAGCTGTCTTGGCAGGGAACGAAAAAAAAAAAAAAATTAAGCTAGGCTCTATACCGTCTGGGTGGGATTTTAAAGAAACTGACTTGTTAAATTACCCAGACTAAGAACAGAACAATTCATGTGCTGAGTTAGCAATGACTTGCTGTTAAGCCAAAGACAAAGCAAATTCCTCTATATAGACAATATTCCACATGATCCCTATACAAATGTATAATACCACAGGGACGTAATAGACAACTAGAGGTCCTAAACAATCAAAACTATACAACGACGGCACCACATATTGCTTGCGCTGCATAATCCTGACAAGCAACGGTTTGATGACGATGAGACTATCATTGTTGAACAACCCTGAGATGCTTTGAGAGGGCTCCTAATGCCTCCACTTAAAATGTTTGACTTGGCACCTTGTCCTCTTTCTGACTTTCCTCGCTGGATTTACATATCAGTTGGGAGGTGGTGAGAAAAGATGGAATAAATAAAAAAAAAAAAAGATTCAGACAGAAGAGTATTTTAGAGAGATTGGCAGCGCAGGTACATCAGATGATCAATCACACTGACAGAGCTGAAATAAACAGACTGGAATGAAGATGCAGCGGCCTGTTCAAGAGCCCAGGAGTTTCTCTCCCTGACGCTTATCACTTCTGTTTTATCTGTCACTGCTTTTCTTTTCTCTATTTCCCCCCCACCTCTCCTTCTTTTTCTCTCTCTCTTTTAGTGTATCTGACATAAGACATGAATATATTATTTTACTTCTAAAAAGCAGGTAGAGCTTAAATGCAAGGACAGTTAAAGTCAAAATCAAACCTGTGCAAGAAAAATTGTTTTCCTTTCTCTGGTTTTATGTCTTATATCTCTGTGGGTTTTAATTGTGATTGGCTGATAAATCCTATTTTTGTTTGGCAAGCAGATATATAGTAAATGTATGCACAGTTCTGGGTTAGGTGTGTGGTGAACAGCGCAATTGTTGATATTATTTGAAGAATTTCTCAAGCTGTGCCAGAATTTTACAGTAGTGTGCATATGTAGAGGTGGCATATTACTCGCTTCAATTAATTGAAGGGCTTAATTGATATATACTGGCTCCAAAATGTAAGGATAAAATCATTAAACAGCACATCCAAGTTTATTTTAAAAAGGATCATGGGCTTTAGGACTACTACTGCTAGAAGGTTATATTTGTCATAATGTCACACTTGAATTGAATTATATTTTGTAGCAGTATTGGATAGACATTCAAAAACGTGACATGTGGCAGAAAATTAATGAAACAATTATAAGAATGTACAGTAATTGATATTCCACAGACTTGGTTAAGTGGTGTTTTTTTCTGCTTTTCAGTCCCTAGTGAACACACATTGGTTGCGTTTCCACGCTTAAGTCAGTTTCAAACACAGGTCATTGCAAAGGCAGGGCTGGCCGCTCGTTCCATGCACACCATGGACCACAGGGATCCCTGGTGTGTGTGTGTTTGTGAGTGCGTTTGTGTGCAGGCTGAGGGCTGGGAGCATCAAAAAGCTGTGAATGCATAAGCCATAGTCTGTGTGTGTGCCTATGTGTGTGTGTGTGTAGCACTGGGCTGGGCTGGCTGACTGCTGGGAGTCTCATAAAGCTCTCAGTTTGATGACCAACTGAGCAGTAAATTAATTAATCATCATTTTATGCCTCATCAAGTGCTTTGCCCGCACCTCGCCACGGGAGCCCATCCCAATTAGCCAACAACGGAGCCAATTGTTTTGTTTAGCTTAGGTATAAGAGAGAGAGAGGGAGCGAGAGAGGGAGATAAAGACAAAAAAAGAGAAAACAGAGAGCACACGAAAGAGAGAAACAAGAAGGAGTTTGCAAAAAATGTAAATATGTGGAAAGTAAAGTCGGCACAATGATAACAAAGCAGTTTATCTTTTTGTGTGTGTGTGCGTATGTGCGTGTGGGGCGCGTGCATGCATGCGTGTGTGTGTGTGCAAGGAGGAGGGCAGAAAAGGATCTGACAAGCTAATAAATATGTCATCTGTCTGTGTCAAAAGACTGCAGGTCTGCAGACCTGTAAGTAACAGAGATCCACTGGCCAAGACAGGTACAGAGAGAGAGAGAGAGAGAGAGAGAGA
>NC_045738.1:3295293-3295615 GCF_008692095.1 Etheostoma spectabile | reverse complement strand
GTGCTTCTGCTGCAACATCCTCTGTGACCTGCCCCCTGCAGCTGCAGTAGTTTATTTAGAGCCAGGGCAGACGCAGAAGTGTTGAGGCAGAGGGTATTACGGTGTGAGCGGGCAGGTGTTTGTAGGAATGTGAGTGGAAGTGGGGTGGATGTTTTCTTGTTCAGTGCCATTTAGTGAAATGTATTTTCCCCTGGATTACATTTGGTTTTTGACATTTCCCAAAAAAACGTTTCTAATCAAATCCCCCTTGGGGAGGAGGTCGAGGTGGATGGATGGATCAAACAAACAAGGGACTTTCACCTTGGACAACTGTTTGTCATTT
>NC_045738.1:3294182-3295283 GCF_008692095.1 Etheostoma spectabile | reverse complement strand
TTTGTTCACAACGTTAACCACGTGGTACGTGGACGTGTAATCTGAGAGAAAACAACTTTCCCAAAGACGTTGCAAAAACAGCTTCTGATTTATTGATCATTATCACACAAAACTATTTTATTTCTAAAGTAAAAAACAGCATTAGCTCCTCTTGTTGCTGACACATTCATGCTTTTAAATGATCAACACCTAAGTACATTGGGATGCTTAGGAACAGTTTTTTATCCTGAGTCCTTTTTTAATTCCCTTAATTTAATTAAAACCTTTAGATTGTTTCGATTTGAATAGTTTCTTATTTATGAATCATCATCACACAAGAAAGTAATTTCTAAACACAATAAATGGTCAAAACTTGTCTCTCTGTTTATTTTTATTTGTGACAGAAAACTGCATGAACTCCTCTTGCTATTAAAATAGTAATTCCCCCCTGGGAAGGGAATCAATAAAGTATATTTTAGTTTAATTTTTTTCTTAATTATTGTATCAACTATGCTATTTCCTCCAAATTGTAACTAAAAAACATATCCCGGTTCAGTGATTAGGTTGAGAAGAAATAACTGAAAAAATTAAATATTTCTTTGGTTTTCTTTAGGACAGTGGCAAGTATGTGGAGAGAAAATTATATTGGTATTATTGTGAACAATAAAGGACAGATGTCCTACAGTCTAGCGGGACCCAGAGAGGCCTATGCCGGGTAATCAATTACATTTTCACCATAAAAAAGTAGGACCCATCATGTAAAGTCCTGTCCTGGACCATTGGAACACTCCCTGCAGACCAGAAAGATGACACCACATCATTTTACCAAGCCTCTGTGCAGGTTGGAACTACTGGTCCCAGGCTTACTTGAGGGAAGCGGCCTGTGTAAAAAAAAGCCTGATTGTCACTACACATTTTAGTAATGGCTGACAGAGAGGCAGACAAGATGACATTGTGGCAGTGCAGCCAGGAGGAAGCCAGCAGCCACGCCAGGGGCAGGGACGGCGGGGCGGATAAGCAGATGTTGTTCATCACCCAGGGGTTGTGGGGGTTTACTGTGTGTGGGCTTGTATATGTGTGTGTGTGTATGTGTGTGTGTGTGTGTGTGTGTGTGTGTGTGTG
>NC_045738.1:3287157-3294172 GCF_008692095.1 Etheostoma spectabile | reverse complement strand
GTGTGTGTGTGTGTGTGTGTGTGTGTGTGTGTGTGTGTGTGTGTGTGAGGAGTCGCGAGGTGGAGGTGGTACATAAGTGTATATGAGTGAGCTTGTATGTAACTGTGTGCTTGCGTGCATGTCATAATGTGTCTGTGTGCATCATTGAGTGAGTGCTTGCCTGTGTGTCCCAGTGTGTGTGTGTGTCTGTGTGTATGTGCAATTGTGTATTCCAGCATCCGCAAAGTGCTTGAGGGAGAGGCACCTACAAAAGGCATCTGGCAAGGAGAGCCAAAACAACAAAGGTAACCTTGCCTCTAGTGATGTACTCTGTGTTCAGCCACTGTAGTGGAGGAAAGTGTGTTGTGTGTGGATGTGTGTGGATGTGTGTGTGTGTGCGTGCGTGAGTTTTCATGGGCAGGGCTAGTTTGTGTACTTTATTTGTCTTTGTGTATCTGCAACTTTAACCCTTGTCTTCGGGTCAACTTTGACCCGTTATCTAAATGTCAGAAATACGGGTTTCTTTTTAACTACCTAATTTTGATTACCTAAAAATAACATGGATGTGTCCATACAACGCCCTTCGCAAATACAACAAAAATCTATTCTTTAATTGAATTTTCTGTGTACGGTTCAATTTTTTTGCATTTAAACAAAAATTTAATTTTTCAAAAAGTATCCTGACACTGACATGTGCCATTCTGTGATTATCTTTCCTTTAATATTAGTCTTAAAAAAAAATTCACAATATCTCTTTTTAACTTAAGAATGAGGTATATTTCCTATATATGAGGTTTATTGACCATTAATTCCAAAAATAAGTGTAAATCTAGTAATGAGTTGGTGTTTGTGGTGATTATACTTGTTTCACCTTACTGGACAGCAGGAAGTAGCTAATCCTGCTGAAATTAAGTAATTTAATCATTACATTGATATGTGATGCTTGCACTGCAGTGATGATTGGTGCAGGACTGATGTATAACGGGTTACTTGTTAAGTAACATGGTGATTCAAAAGTCCCCCAATGTGGAAATTCACAAGTACACGCACAGTCTGAGTCATTCTCAAAGAGCCTCACTGTGCCTGATATTAGCAGTATTATCTACAATACTCAGTGTGTGACTGTGTGTGAAGACGCACACGACTCTGTGTTAAATACCTCTAAGAAGGCCTTACAATTGACCCAGGTTTGAAGGGTCAGGAAGCACAGTGCTCGTTTCATTCATCAATCATAGATCTCTCACTCTACCTGCTCTGCAGTTTAGGACCCCGGGGGAATGTGAAGGGACACATGCTCCCTGAGGTTTCTGATAAGACCCAACAAATAGCAGGTAGACCATAGTGTGAACAGGACACAGTATGCCGCACACAAACAGGGGAACAGTTTTGTAGTAAAAAATAAAAAATAAACCGATGCTTCTCATTATGTTAAAATTTAATTTGCATAGACAGTGTCACTTCTTATTGGCATCACATGGAACAGTTAATGTAAACAAAGGACCATTTCATTGATGTATGCAACCCTTCAATTAAGAAAATACCATTATATCCTCATGACTAAGGAACACTTGAAGATGAGATTTATTGTTAAAGTGCAGCAACCTTCCTCTTAGGTATTATTGAAGTTACTTAAACCTATACTTGTTTGTTGATGTTCCCTATCAAGGCTTTGCATTTGGATTATCACTTCAAATGATTTTGGACGGCAATCACAGTAAATACAGTGCAAGATGGAAGGCTTATGATCATCACAAGTTCATCAGAGTTTAAACTGGGGCAATTAAATTCTCCATCATCATCCCTGAAGTTTTAATATCAGAGAGGGTGTAACATGACCCTCATCAAATATCATCAAATGCTACAGAAAGAAATCTGCTCAAGATCACATGGCATCAGAAAAAAGAAAAATCATTTATGAAGTATGGTTAAAGAAATCAACACCTGACAGTTCACTAATTGGCCATTTCTGATTTCAAAGAGCCCCACTCAAGCTCGCCCCACTCATCTTCTCCTCACAAAGACTCTGATTGACAGCCGGTTCAAGACAAGAGTTGTGGAAACAGCTCCTCCCACATCCTTTTCATGTACCTTTTATCGCCTTGAGAATTTTCTCCTGCTAGAGATGAATTTACTGTGGAAGAAAAAAAAAAAAAAGGCATCTTCGCCATCTGAGCTTATCTTTCCGTCAAATATCCTGCAGGAGAAGTGTTGGTGGTAGAGCGTGTGCAGGTGGGGAGGTTATCAAACTGTGGGTGTGAGGCAATGTTCGACACAGTCAAACTACCCTGATGCCCTGCGTAGTGATTTGTCAAAATGAATTGTGGTCAAGAATCTTATTCAACTTTGTAGTGGGAAAAAGAAGTCAGTGTCTCTGCTCATCTCCTGTCCTCTCTCTGTAACTCAATGATATTTAAAATGTGGAATCAAAGTGTCAGTAGAAGCTTTCACTTGGATTCATTAATTAATTATTGTACTACCGGTCTGGTATGTGTATTACAGTACTTTACTCAATTAAATACATTTACAATTTAAATACATTTTTATGTGTGTGTATGTGTTTCTCTCTCTCTTTCTTCTCTCTCCAGGCTTCTGTGGTGGTTTTAAAAAAAAACTTCTCAATGAAATGCGCTGAATTCCCTCGCAGGCGTAAAACATCATCTCGGCTGCAGGGGCTTTGATAAATTGCTGGCCAGGTGCTGCTCCAATTTGTCTTCATCATTAATTTTTACTGGGCTGTAACCTATCTGTCATTGAGCAGAACCCCTAAGCAGAGGTTTTGATGTGTTCACGTGTGTGTGCACTTGCTTAAACCTCTCCATTAATTGAAAGTGCCTGAGGCGCTTGGAAGAAAAGTGAACTCGAAACACCTTTTCTTTCTATTTTAGTTCTCTTTTGTGTGTATTTTGAATGTTAACCATCAAGGGTAACATTTGTACTGTCATGATTCAGTCACCTTAAGCAATAAGATACAGTCACACCAGTATCATTGTTACACTTTATCAGCAGTGAAGGTACTTCCCAGCATTGGTTTGCATTATTAGGAGAGTTCTTGGCTCATCTTCATCACAAACTTAGAACAATGACAATATTGTGCCTGTGCATGAGAGGCTGGGTTGTACCGGTTTGTGTGTGTATATTCTATACTTTCTGTGTGCTTTGCAAACCTGACTTGCAGGATTTACAAACCCTGTTGGCAGGCACCTCACATGTCAGAGAGAGAGAGTTTATGTTCATAGCTACTGAGTGATCCAAAGCACTCAAGTTTAAATGTGTTTGCGTTGGGTTGAGGCATGCAGGTTATATGGGGTGAATTACTGTAAGGTAATGCCTTACAGTAATTCAGTAATTCATAAATACAGTTTCATATTCAGGTGCTTATAATGAAATTGATGTGTGTGTGTGTGTGTGTGTGGGTGTGTGTGGGTGTGTGTGTGTGTGTGTGCGCGCGCGCGTAAGAGTGTGCGTGTGTGTGTGTGCGTGTGTGTGTGTGTGTGTGTGTGTGTGTGTGTGTGTCTGTATGTGTGTGCCACGTTGTCAAGGGTTTGGTTGGGTGTATCTGTGTTTGCGTATCACAGAGATGGAAGAGGACAATGGGATGGTAAACGATTAGTGTCTCTAACACACACACACACACACACACACACACACACACACACTACTTAATGCATGCCTGCAGACACACTTCTGGGTAGCTAGGACTCTATGTTATCTGCCCCTGCCTGCAGATTCTTAGGAAAAACCTAATTCCCTAGGTTGCGTGTGTGTATCTGTGTTTGTGTGTGTGCGTGCAAGTGTGCATGTGTCTTGTGTGTTAAGTAAAGGCGGAGAGGATTTAAACAGCATACTGCTTCATCTGCATTGCAAAGAACACGTGGTAATTGATAGTGAAGAAGCAGCAGAGGAAGACAGAGAAAGGGTGACGGTGGACGGGTTGGCACATGGGACGCCGGGTGGAGGCTTTCTCATGGCTGGACGGTTTTTGTGTGAAGAAATAAAGAACACAGATCGTTCATGGTATTACCAAGGCCTGTATCAAAGTGTCACATTGTAAAATAAATGTATATAATAAAATTCCTAAAATGGTCTCTCATTAACAGGTCTTTGCTGCTGTCATCTTTTGCCAGATGCACATTGCAAAATAGAATGCAACAACTAGACAAAAATAGAATGCATTATGTACTTGAATTATAATGTAAGTTAATGCAATATACTGTACATCACAAGATGTTAAACCTGGAGGGGGAACAATGTGTTCAGTTTGAACTTTGACCTGCTTGACCCCATTTCTGTGAACATTCCATAAATATTCAAAATGAAAAACGCCACCACACAGTGTGGTCTGATGATCAAAGCATAGGACATACAAGCATGCCAATTATACATTATACATGCAAACATTATCAAAGAGACGACATGGCAATATATGATGAATTCAAACAAAGGCGTTCTTCCGCCACTCTGTTAATCGGCCCTGACGCTTAATGAAGTTTTAATTTACACCTAATCAGATCTTGTAAGCCATGCCCAGTCGCCTCGGACCGTACAGGGAGGCAGCGGGACCAAAAGACTGGCTCCTCAGAGACCACCACTCTACTCTCATTAATGTTCAAAAGTCTCTGTTCTTTCTCGTTGGCACAGGGCTCTTCAGATGAATGCTTTAAATAAGTCACTGTGTCATTTGAATTTTATTTCTATGTCAGAGCTTCTTTGTTACACACTAAAAAAATGAAATTGACATGCATGTAGGGCCATCAGCTGGATTTGGTATGTCAAATGTTTGCACTGAAACCAGATGGGATACCAATAATTTATGGGTTTACTTACTTTCCACACATTATTCTCCTGATGTTTGACTGTTCATGCATGGCCGTCAAATGACATTAGAAGAAAGGAAAAGGTGGCCGACTTAGTCTGAAAAGTAAGAAGTTATTGACTATGTATCTTATATGAGAGTATGTTCAGCTTAATAGCTTCTGTTCAACATACACATTCCCAATTATCTTACAGTGATGTGGTGCCTACCAGTTTGTGATGTCCATCAAATAATAATAGAATGCCACGTTATTTCTATAGTACTTACATTTTTCGTTTCCAGTTGGAAATTTATAGCCCACTGTTTTGCAGCATGGTGGTCCAATGGTTAGTACTGTGGTCTCAAAGCAAGAAGGTTTTGGGTTCAAATCCAGGTCGTTCCAGGCCTTTCAGTGTGGAGATGGTATGTTTACGTGGGTTTCCTCCACCATCAGAAACATGGACTAGGTTCTTGAGGCACTGGCTCAGATCAACTCTGTTTTTGGAAGTGTTCTGGTTTCCGTTTGTAGTTCAAGAAGAATTGACCAATCATGTTTGATCAGGCTTTGGGTGTGTGCGGGTAAACAGTCTGTGTGGAAAGCAAAAGAGGAGGAACGTGGAACATGCAGTCTCAAACCCATCGGCTATCAACTGACGATTGTCTTTTCAATCGATTTTTCTGTATTCATATACAGATATATAGATGTATTTTCAAAAAGACTAGCCAAAATGTAAGCTAGGCTTGGGTCTGGTTGCTAATCATACCGTAAACAATGGCTGGCACATGGAACAGGAAGACTTGGCCCGGATATAGGCTGGCTACACCATCAGCCATTGCAAGGCTGAACCATCTTCAGACCAATAACTAATGCTTCCCTAATTTATGAAATCTGTAACATCATAGCCAAACCTCAACGAAAGGTTACCCATCAATTTGAAACATACAGTCTATTGGTAGATCTTCACAATATTGGACTAGTAACAAGTGCTGGGGCAAAATTATACTCTTATCTCTAAGTCTGACTCATTCTGGTGATACACTTTTTTGATGGTACTCACACGTGGTGTTACAACGTAATACATCCCCCCTGACCGGCAGCTGATTGGACAAACTCGTCACATGGGTCTGGCTGCTCTAGAATTTCAAACCACTGTCATGACAGTGGATCTCATATTTTACAAAAACAGTTGACCGAAAAGTGTTTCTGAAAAAGTTTTAAGCGAGAAATAGGCCATACAGTTGCTGAATCGGTCTTTATTTTGGATCGACAGAGGTCAGTTTGACAGATTTTCATCTACTTCTACTAGATAGTTCAAAAGATTAATTTACATAACGATGGGCACTTTTTTCAAATGCAGCACCGCCTTCCCGGGATGCTTTGCGGGCGCGTTAAAGTCACCTAACGTCACCCAAAGGAATGAAGTGGAGCGTGACGCAACAGATCGGCACTGTCAGTCTCCCTTACATTTCCTTCATGGCGATACAAGATACTCCATTTGGCCATGATACCACAAACTGACAGGTTTCTTTTATCTGTATATTCCGCAGTTCTAATGGCCTACGTTACTGAATGTCATGGATTCTTCAAAACAACTTGTCAGCTACATGATCCATATTCCAAGAGTGAAAATGCTTTCAATTATTTGAAGTGAATATCTTTATTTTTTTATACACACTGTTTCAGACTTCTAAAGCTTTGGTGAGACACATAGTGAAGAAAAGCATTTATTGTCCCCATCCCGTACCATATTTACCACTGCAAAATAAAAACAAGCCAGCCTGTAACAAGTGTGTGTGTTGTGACACTCATTTTCATCATCTCCTCCTGAAAATCATTCTCTCTTACACAAACACACACACACACACACGCATTTTGCTCATACGCCACACATTAATTATCACACCTAGGTCAACTTCTATGACTGTTAACGCTGACATCTCATTTGCTGGGGAAAGTAAATAGTAGGAGCGTTGGAGTGGTTTCTTCCCCACCAGACCACAAAGCAAGCCTGAGTTTTCATTTGGCACAGTAAACACTTAAGTCTGTGGTACTATCAACCTGGTAGCCAAATAACAAAGATGGGCTAAAGAGATTGAAGTCAGATAAAGGCATTACACTTGAGGTTGCACTGACATGCTTTTAATTAAAACATCTCTGTTCCAAAGAACCTTAAGGTAAAATGAGTCATTAGGTGCTGTGTGTTTGTGTGTGTGGGTGTGTGTGTGTGTGTGTGTGTGTGTGTG
>NC_045738.1:3268474-3287147 GCF_008692095.1 Etheostoma spectabile | reverse complement strand
TGTGTGTGTGTGTGTGTGTGTCTGTGTGTGTGTGTGTGTGTGTGTGTTAAGTAAAAAAAATTAAAAAGAATTGAGTGCTTGACAATAATGCAGAGTTTTGAAAGGAGAGAGCAATATTATTGGAAGGACAATAAACCATTCATAAAAAGCTGATTGCAAAATTACATTTTTGTATGTTGAAACGGTCCATTAATAATAACATGAATAACGCAGACCAAGTTTTTTGTTCCATTTTTTTATTCATAACATATCTTACCTGAGATCACTCACATCAGAAAACGGTTTCAAGTTTATTAAAGTTCATCAGTCTAGTCGTTAATGTAATGTAATGTAACGGATTTTAGTTTTTTGCTATTTGCCATTCTCAGTTTTAATGTTGTGAGGAAATCTGCACATTACTGAGCGTAAGAGTGTTTTTCAAACTTCAACTTTCCACCGTTTGTGATGCATGAGGGAGGCTCAGAGATGTATTTAATGGCAAAGTAGTCTGAAGACCAAGCCTTCATATGCAGGAGTGAACACATACAAATACTCTTTGTCTTTTGTTGCCGTGGATTCTAGCATTGTGATCTATAAAACAACTCATTCCCTCATCCCAATCACCTCTACTTGAATAAGAGTGTTAATGTTTGTGTTAATGATATTTGATTGTCTCTGTGGCCTCTCTCCTCTCAAATGTGATTCAGGGGATCACATAGGTCATATAACCCTCATATAGTAGGCCAAATGTCCTAACTGCATACTTTCTCATGAGAGGGAGAACTCAATCTGTGTGCAGTGTGAAATCTACGATATGTCTTAGCAGGCCCATCAGCTGTGCCGTTCATTCACACACTGTATTGTTGACTCAAAATAAAAGATGGGATTAACTCTTCATAAAGACAAAGAGAGCCGCCAGATCGGATTCCAGTTAAGATAGTGTCAAGTGCAAAGTGTGTTCTCTAACGGAATCAGAATCAGAATCAGAATCAGAAATACTTTATTGATCCCCGAAGGGAAACTCTGTGTTGTAGTTGCACAATATTATAAATAGTGTAGAAATACAAGAAATAAAGAAATATAAGGAATTGGATATGTACGGTATTTACATAAAGGAATGTTATTATACATTGGCACGATTGTGGACTTTGAGATGTGTGTTGGTAGAGGAGAGTGGTTACCAAATGAGAAAGAATATCATTTAGTTTTTTGGAGATGGACTAAGATGGGAAAATGTACAGCCTACCAGTGTGTTAACCTTTGTTTTGCAACCAACTTTCCCCATTGAGGGAGTGTCTGCTACTGCAAAAGTGTTTTTAATCCTCAAGTCATAGAAGATTAGAACACTTTTTTCTCACGTTGTACAAAACTTTGAATGTACTAAATGTATTGAAAGGTCTTGTTTTGCTTGTGTCGCATCCACAACACATGCGAGATAGTGATGGATTGTCTTGATACTTTACTACTGCATTTGAACGTTGCTGGATGTAAAATTGCAGCAGATATAAATTAATGTATAATATATATAATAACTATGCTTTCCTATTTGTAAAACAACAAGAAAAACTTTCCAAATGTTGCTTTTTTTTTATTTAATTCGCATTTAACCAAAATCCAAAGAAAAAAAAACAATTAGAATGGCATTTTCGCAAGGTCCCAATGATATATATATATATATATATATATATATATATATAGATTATATATAGATATATTAATAAGTATCTATAGATATATTACATATATACAGTATGTATGTCTACATATGTACTAGTGGCACATATGTAATTAATAAGCAATACAGGTACGTGTGTGGATTTGTGCAGGGTATAGACTTTGTGTATGGAACACATATATATATACTATATCATATATAGTAATACAAATATACATATCTATATGATATATAACATATACAATATATACATATACTACCATATACATACAATACATATATATACATATAGTACATACATATACAATATACAACATACATATATATATATATATATATATATATATACTATATATAATATAAAATACATACATACACATATAACATATATACATATACATATATACATAATATACACATATACATACATATATATACATATATACAGCATACATATACATATATACATGCATATATATATATATATATACATATATACATATATGTACATGTATATACTATTATATTTGTTGTAGTATATGTTCGTTATAATATTATTGTATTGTTTTTATTTTTGCTTCAACTATGCCCTTCATTTTCTTGTGAAGCACTTCATAACATCTGTTTTGAAAAGTGCTACATAAATAATTTCAGTGAAACATATTTCTGAGAATAAAATGTAAGAAATTAGACATTGTTAAGGGGTAGGAAGGAAGGATTTTAGCGTTTCATCCTTCAGAATGATAAAAATGCTACTCCATGCTTAGACTGACATATTAAAAGCAATTTTGGATTAAGCATTTGATAATAAACAGAACAGTTGAGTGATGCATCTCTCTCTCTCTCTCTCTCTCTCTCTCTCTCTCTCTCTCTCTCTCTCGACTTCTGTTCATTCAAACAGAAGTAACAGCAACTGCCAGCAACACATTTTGACATCTGCTGTTGGTGGCAGTATTTCATGACAAACATCCACACTGCCTGTCTACATCCACATTTGACACGAATGTGTAGCCGTCATCACCGCTTCCACAAAGCAACTACAGGCCGGTAAGCCGCAGATCCTATTTTTGACCACATCCGATAATTCTTGCAAAAACCAGAGAGTCAATATTTTATCACAGGGATACAGCAAACACATGCAGATGCATTGTTGGTATGTTTTCCTCTTAAATATTGATTCCTAAGCCACTCTGCAGCCATCTGGTCTGTGGAGTATATTCTGCATAAAACGCACACACACTCATGTACAGACACACGCACACACAAATCGGCATGTGCAAATGTATTTTTCACAAACAAATACACACACATAGACACACACACACACACACACTGACATAAAGATGCGTCCACGGACAGACACACACACACACACACACACACTTCACTCGCCTCACACATGTCCTTGAAAGGAGCCTTCTTTCTAAAAATGATTAACAAAACACATGAAAGAAAGTCCAATTGGTTTTGTGCTGGACTCCAAATGTAATTGTATGTGTCCACTCTAAACCACAGCCTTGTTGCCTGCAACAATCGCCTTGTTCCACTCATTTCCCTTTGTCTGTATGGCACCACTGACCACTGAAGGGCTTTTGGAGAGCTTCGAGCTGCAGATGTTGCAACAGCACCTCCTTCCTCCTATACAAGCACTTTTTTTTCGTCAGCGTAATTGTATTAGAATGCACCTCCAATCCTCTGTAACAGAAAGATGTAAGCCGCTTCGCTTGCTTTTGGAGGGATCAACAGTCTCTCTCTTAAAAGCCTTGCAAATCTGTGTGTGTGTGCGTGCGTGTGTGTGTGTGTGTGTGTGTGTGTGTGTGTGTGTGTGTGTGTGTGTGTGTGTACATACATATAGACGTGCATGCACAGTCGTATGTGTACACAGACTGTGCACTCTTCTACACAAGTTCCTTCACCTCAAACACATACACACACATACAATCCCAGCGTATAAGCAGAACCACCTCCGTGTAGTGTGATGGGTATAGCTGTCGTTGAATTTTGCTGAGCACAGCCAGGGCATTGCTGAGGATTGGGTTGCCCTGTCTCCACAGAGAGAGAAAGAGAGAGAGAGAGAATGAGAACACACACACACACACACACACACACACACACACATACACAGAGCCTGTCTGTCTCCACCTTGTCTTTAGCCAGTCGCCAGGAAGCAGCTGGCCTGAATATCTGAGTGCCTTTAATGAATTGAACTCTTTTGGGTGCTAGAATGCAGTGATTAAATGCAATAAGACTAATATTCCTGGGTGGGTTGGGACTCAAAGAGGATTGTCCTCAGAGAGGGACAAAGGCAGGCAAAGAGAGAGAGAAAGAGACAGGGGTGTGCTTGGCAAAGTGCAGTCTCCCTGTTGTCCTTCTCCCCACTTCTTGGGAAATAACCCGATTTAGAGCACGGGAGGAGTACCATAGGAGAAAGGAAAGTATGGAGGGGGGAGGGCTGCTGGTGTGGAAGTGGGGAGGTGTGAAGGCAGTAACTTATGATTATGGCTTGAAGATTATGTTTCATGTAGTTTGTGATGGAGACACACTGAGGAACTTGGGGTTTGACCTTACAAAACTTATAAATTAAACAATGACAACACAAGCTGCAAACTTACTACAACAAGAACTACAATAAGTCACGTTAGATGGCATATTATCACAATCATATCAGGCTCTAAAATGATCTGAAAGGCATTGGATGCTGGCACTGGTATTGGTATACATTTGCGGTTTTTAATAAACATGAACTCTTCCATGTCCAAGTTATTTATCTTGGTTCCTGTGTCTCCACTTGGATTGGCTTAGAATCATTACTCCTTACATTTTCAACTGCCACTTTCTGATGTCTTTCATGGCCCATCTTTTAATCAAGAATTAAATTAGTAAAAAAAAAAAAAAATAGCACGAGGTGCTCTGACATGCCACTCAAATGGGACACCTGATCTGATGTTATGATGCTTACTTTAAGCCTACTGTGCACTGGTGGTGCCAGGGAGGGGCCTGTGGGTGCTGTAGCTACCCCTACGATAACCATAGCATCCTTCAAAAATTCTTTCTTAATTGTAATTTTCAATATGTAACTGGCAGCACGCATTTGTTAATCTTAGAATATGAGGCTGAAATGTGCACAAACTTGTGTGCAAGCCTTATCTGTGGCATAATTGTGACATTTTACATACAGAGGTGTGTTTACGCATGCCGGCTTGTGAACCTTACACATGTATCTTTTGAGCTGAATGTCTCTCCATGTGTTGTACACTGAACGACAATGTAACTATCGCGGAGCGGGTAATGGGTAAAAAGCCGTTGCCGCAGGTTTTGCAGTAAAAATCACACCTGCACATTAATGAGAAACTCTACATTTCCGAGCACCCTCACTGAGTTGAGCAACATAAAACTTCTGGTGAGACCACTGCTACTGCACCTATGGTCCATATTTACGTCGTTCAACTTCCGGGATTTTTCCTTCTTCTGGAAATTCCGCAGGATGTCACTCTTTTTGGATGTCACTTGTTTTGCATGTCCGTTTTTGGATGTCCCATTATCAGTCCAAACTGAGTTTGGCTCTGTGGCTCTGTCCGGTGTTTAGCACCAGCCAAGACAATTGTGATTGGTTTCAAGAAATGCCAATAAACCAGAGCATGTCTTTCTCTGTTCCCAGATTGCTGTGTGGACTATTCAGACCCTCGTCAGCAGCGCTGTGGAGGAATGTATGGCAATGTGAGACTAGTGCACCCAAATCGGCTATTCATTTTGAATTACTGTGTCCCATATCCTTCTAATACCATACGGTACAAAGTAATCTACTTGCACTTATGTGATTGGCCAACACAATGCTTTGCCAGACAGAAAGGTGTGCCAGATCTTCTGCCAGACTAGAACCCCCCAAGGGACAAGTTTTACCATTGCTCAAATTTTGAATTCACAGTACCAGAAAAGTATGTTAATTATATTCCTGACAATGAGTTGGAAGACAGAAGATCTTTCTGTAGTCAAGTTATTGATATAAAGTGGTTTAATTTGCTTTTTAGTTGAATACTGCAATACAAATAATCTTGCCTTGCTTTACTTTATGCCATCTTGTTCAAATATCATCTGGGCTGGTATCTATGGGACATTAACATGATTCATTATCATCTATTCTTCAAAATAAGCCTACCTTATTTGCAAACAGTCACTTGATTCTGGATTAGTCAACTATATCCTTAGAAAGAAAGCCAGTTTCTGCACCCCACGATGTATGTCCAGTTCTAATGTTCAGTGCCAATGCTGGAAGTACTGTAATAGTGCTTTCCTCATGTAGCAAGGTGCAAAGAGTGTGGGGGTCGCAAATGTGCATTCCCTAGGATGGCGAAAGAATGTCCCGCCCTACTCTGCCTCACTGTGTGTCTGACTGGCTTGCCCTGATATTCTTACTCTAACCCTAACCAATCCAATCATTCCTTTGCATTCCAAGGAAACGCAAATTTGCGTGGAGGTCAGGTTGGTGGATGGGCATGTAGCAAATCATACTTTCAAGCAGGAGACCAGTTGTTTTTTCCCGTGACAATGTTTGTTTTATTCGCACGCTTTTTATTGTTGATGCCTAACTTTAACCAAGGGATTTTGTTTAAACCTAACCATACTCTAACCTGATCTGCGATTTTACAGAATTGTCCTTTAAATTCTTGTGTTGGTAATACTGTTGTTTTGAAACATTGCTCATCTTCTTTCAAAATGGACTCTTGGATGGAACATAACCTGATAAATGTCTAATATTTGGATTCACATGAAATAAAAGGCATCCTGCTTATCTGTTATTCAGGTCATATCTTACATTCAAAGCAACCGAACTTGCTCTTTGGTCTTAAAAACTCTTCCAGGAGTTTTTTCAGGTGTCTTTGATTTATTACATCTAGATATAATTTGAAGTGATGCAACATGCTAAAAGAGTAAGCCTAAAATGAACATTTTGACACATAATATATAGTGCCTCGAACTGTGCCTCAAGGCATGTCTTCTGGGTTATTTTCATCAAAAAAGCATCTTAGGTTGCAGTTTTTCTCCGTTACATTTACATTGAATGCTGTTTCATTTGCACACTATCCCATTACTCAGTGAAAGTAGCTTAGGTTGAAAGCTGTAGAATCAAATGAAAAGTCATGACACCAAAGTGTACGCTTAAAGCAAAGCTTCATTTAATTAGCTGACAAGTCTGACAGATACTATTTAACATGAACCACTTCCCTGATATGTCTCGCAGAGTACGTGATGGGGGGAAAAAAGGTTCAGAGCAGACAGGTTGAGCTCGTTTATAAAACACTCCAGACAGACAGGAAGAGAAAACCAACGTTTTCTCATGTCTGCCTCATCCACTTGTTGAATTCACTGATCTTAAAAGCTGACAGTTTCACACTTCAGGATGGAGGTTTAACTGAGTGTTAACTGCACTAGACGCATATCACCGCGTGTAGACAAGCAGTCAAATACTACAGACGGCAACACATAAACACCTCCACAAACACACATGCAGTCATGTAAAAAGGTATGGTAAAAAAATTTAACAATAGGTGTCACTTGAAATTAAATCATATGCTGGGTTTTGAATAAATCATGCAAAAGCACTGCAATACATATAAAATAGATGTTGAAAGTTTCCGTTGCAGGATGTTATTCTGTTCTTTCCAATCTGTTTACATGTTTGATATATTTTACATTAAAATTTTATAGATAAATGATTATTTATTCATTTACTGTAGCAGGAGTATTAAGTCATTTAAATCAAACGGTTTTAACGTAACATGATGCAATGAGTTTTTTTTCCTTATTTTTAATCTTGACTAAATCTTATACTAACACAAACGGGTGAAATACTGATGCTTGGTCCGTGGCTAAAATCCCCTTTAGCATCTGTATGGGACGCACTGCATAGCAGTAGCTTGGCCGCGGCGCTGTAAAATTACGCAATACTAAGAGGGACAATGGAAGTGAGTAGTATGAAAGAACAAAAATCTGTGTAAGCAGGTTGTTTGGGCTGGTGGATGGGTCAAACAACACAGGCCTTTGGCCCAAGAGCCCAGGGTTTGTGTCCCGTTCGTGTCCCGTTCTTGTCCGGTGTGTCATTGAAACATGCATTTTCTAACCCCACTCATCTTTTCCTAAACCTACCTGTCCTGTTTTGTGCCACATGTCAGTTAAACACACGTCCCAACCCAAGGTGTAACAATGTGAGGCCAAGAGTCCCAACCAAACGCCAAAGAGCTAAACTCTAGTCCCGAGAGCATCAAATAGTGGTGGTAAGACTCCCGACACAGCGTCAAAATCTGGCACCAACAGTCCTGACCCAGCGCGTCTAAATATGGCACCAAAGGAGACTTGTGTGTCAATAACAAACGCCAAAGGCACCCGACCAAGCGTCGCTCTTTGACGCGATAGGAGTGAGAATGTATGTGTGTCAGAATGTGATGGTGTGTGTAGTTTATGACTCTACTGAGCATATTTAGCCTACTGTAGGCAACATGTGTTGCAACGTAAGTGTGTTACCTAATGACAGAGAGAGGGAGATTGGTGATACCTATAGAACAGTAATACATTTTTACTGTTCTGTCTTATGTCTCATGTCATACACATGTACCCTCTGATTCTGAAATTGAAAATCAAATGTTTCTTCATATTTAAATTGTCTTGCATTCCATTGTTGTGGCCTTTACGATGACATTCTATTACCTAAACAGGATGTATGATTTACCGGAATGTGGGAGGAGCGCTGTAGTATATTCACATGTGTCAAGATGCTCAATTCTTTAGTGGCAAAATGATTAGCATGCTGTATTGTATTTGTTGTACAGTTGCTGTACTAATAGTGAAAGAGCAACAATACTGGAACAAAAACAACTTCCCGTTAACACATGCAAACTCACAAAAAGAAGCGCAATTGTGTATTATGTGTTTTTACTTGGGTATATTAAGTGCAAAAATCATTCACACAGACATGCAATCGCACAAAAAAACTCAAAAATCTTTTGCACCTCACCTTTTACAGTCACCCTTACAGGAGTTTTCACGGCCATTTCCAGTTTTTGGCCTGATTTACAAGCCAAAGGTGCAGTCCAGTACTCTGAAGTGTTTACTCACCACAGGCATTATACATAACTGTCAATTAGGAGTGGAAGTCAGGGCTCCTAATGGCCTTGTTTAGACTGTCGTGTGGACAAGCATTAGCGTCTCTCAGTCTGAGGGAGAGTCTCTGTGTGTATATGTACAGAGTGGGAAGCATGTGAGGATCAGCGTGTGTGTGCGTGTGTGTGTATGTGTAGCCTTGTGTGTCAAAAATCCTGCACAGCATACTCCCCTTGATCATCCAGAGTAGTGAACATTTCACCTGACACCTTTACGAGAGGACAGGACCCCGGACTCATTTTTAAAGCCCCCCTGTCCACTTTGATGTGCGTTATTAAACACACCTGTACCTGATTTGTACGCCACACTCTTTCGTCTCTCACTCTCCCCTGAATGTAAGTGCTACTCACGGTTATGTCTGGACATCAGCAGTATTTATGGTTAGGTCTTAATGGGTGGATGTACCATGAAAGATATGTGTGTCAGAAAGGGTGGAATTAAAAAAAAGGTCAATTAAAAATGGTTTGCTCACATGTATTCCCTCTTTATCTATTATAGGCGGCCAATGTGCTTTGACACATAATTGGAAGTGTTACTGATATCCTTGGATGTACAATGGCTATTAAAGTTAGGTTTACATATTTGAATTTCAACTGGATAAAAGAGATTTCTTATCCAGGATAAACCTTTGAAAAACATTTCTTTTGCGATTTTCTCTTAACTGATTGTCCATAGGTGACATCCTAGAATTAAGAAAGGACAAATTTCTTCAGTTTGTGTCTATACGTGCATCCAATGGAATTTCCTGTGGCACCAGAGCAATCCCGGAAGTAGAACATCAAGGATATACAGTAGACTAGACCACGGGAGACACAAGTGGAATTTTATCCACACAGGCTGTCCAACAATGCAGTATATCCGTTATTCTATCAAAGTCTAAGTTATCTGTAGCAAATTTATCAATTCCTTTTGGTGTAACTTAACATCCAACCGCATTAACTACAACAATTACTGTTTGGAAAACATAATAAACCCTCTACTGCTATAATACAACTTTAGCTGCATTGACTTCCTGTTGGAGTGGCACACAGGTGTGCGTCAGAGATTAATGTCTGAAGCATTTTGGAGGAGAAAGGGTTGATGGGAGGATAACGGATACAAAGAGCTCATGAATTATCTGCATATACGAGCTGCTTATTTGATCAACGATAAGGGGAATGAGTCCACTTGCTCTCCAGTCTACACTCACATGAAGTCTATGAGCCCTGCGATACCATCAATTTAGCTTGCAATGACAACTAGTCCTTAGCATGGCTGAACACTCCCTCTTTGGTAAACTACCATATGATAGGATTATGACTGTATTTGATATGCAATACATGGAATTAAAGCATATCAAGATACGTTTAAATTGCCCTCTCGCTCTAAAGCAAAGGCTTAGCTAGTCCTTATACTCTACAGTAGACTTGGTAATAGAGGAAATGGTCTGTTTTGCCCTTGTGGATCAATATCTAGACCGTCAAGGGTGACCTGGTTTCTTCTGCTAACAGTTAAAACAAAAATGAGGCAAAGAGGCGGTTCTTCAAAAAGGACGGAAATGCCTGTGCACAATTGTGACTAATTGTGGCATAAATTCACAATCGTTTCATAACGGGCTTCCCAGCTTGAGGTCTGTCATGTGCAATGGACGCCTTGCTCCCATTTTCACCTACCAATGCTCTCAATCAAACAAAGAGGCGGGGTGGAAGTTTCTTTTCATGTGTTCAAAGGCGACCGGTTGCTGAGCAATTCTTCTTTTCTTTTTTTTTAACAGAAACAATAACTCTTTTTATGGAGAACAAATGTTGACATTTGGAGGGTGCAGCAGTGTGTGTAAGGGGAGAGAGAAAGATAGAGAGCGAGAGCGAGAGCGAGAGAGAGAGAGAGAGAGGGAGAGAGAGAGAGACAGGGCCTCTGTGTGCTTTAGAGAGTGCCTCTGGTGCTATTTGACAACAGTGCCGAGTCCCCGGAGGGACCCACATGAGAATAAAGCTTGCATTTCAATAAATCAACTCCTAATGAAAGTGTTTGGGCTGAAGATGAAGGAGACGCTATAGCCAAGGGCTATAGCGTGAGTGACTTCCATAGGTGGCTTCCAGTGGTGTGAAGGTAAATAGAAAGGTAGGTAAATTACAATAGTACCTGGCAGTTGTGTTTAAAAGGAAAACACCCAACTCAAGTTAAAATCAACAATGGTTGTAAAGGAAATTCCTCTCTGAATGATTTTTTTTTCTCCTTAAACGACTCTACTTTCACAACATTTCTGACAGTGGGACACTGTGCACTGCAATGCAAACCATGAATGCATGTCACAAAGACTAGTGTGAGCCTCAAAGGTGAGTTAACTGAGTTTTGGTGGGTTTACCCTCCACTACATCCCTGGTGGCAGCCAAATATTACTTCCTTGGATGAGTCAAGGGGTGTGTGTGTGAGGGGGGGGGGGAAGGGAAGGAGGAAAACCAAGGTGAAAGGGAGTCCCTTGAGATTTGGGCAACACTCAAGCTCAAATTCAACTGGAAAATGAAGGATTAGCTTTTAGTCTGGCTGGGAGCGATGATGGAGGCTTCCTCCTGGAGGATGGGGATATTATATATTTGATCTTTGAGTATTTCACAATCTACTGTGGGTGACTAAATGTTGGAAATACTTTTTCTCAATCATAGAAATTGTACCAAAAAAATACATTTGGAATGGCGTCTTTAAGTGTTTAAAATAACAGTCGTAATAATCATAACCATAATAATGGATTTCTTTAGACCTAAGCTTTTTTTTTCTTCTAAATTGTTTAATTAGCTGTGTCCTGAGCCGCTGTAATAACCAAGCAATGATGAAAAGCAGAGGAAAGCCTGTCCGATTAGGGCCCATCACACAGCCCATTGGAGCTGGCAGATGCTTAGATAGACTTTTATGGATTGCTCAATGCCGTGCCGTAATGAAGCAGGCAGGGCTGACCCATCCTGAACCAGGCTAAAAAGCTCCAGGGACGGCCCCGCTGGGAGACCATAATGCCCGATGCGTCCCACGGCTGTATTAATCACACTGGAAAATAAATGCGTGGCAGGGCGAGGGGAGAGGGGAAAAGGGGAGGAAAAATGAAATAAGTATGTCGTTTATCCCAATCAAGGTCGTGAATATGTGGCCGAGGGAGATTATCTGACCAGAATGAGGCCCTAAAATAGAAAATGATGGTCCATTTAGAAAGAATGGATTGTGCAATCTGTGAAAACTCATATTGTTTATGAAAAGCGAGATCCATCAAGCATTTCCCATCTGCGTTTGACTGACAAAATAAAAAAAATTAAAAAAAATGAGCAGAGTAAATGAAAAAAATGCCTCAGTGTCTACAGTACTGCAGGTTGGTTGTAAATAAAAAGAATGACTCCCCAAGATGTATGTAATAGTTGGGAAAACAGTTTAATATTTTCTCCTTTGAATAATGGATGTCATACCCCGCCAGTACATCTATACCAGCGCGTTTTATTTTATTTACATTCAAAGATATAAATTAGTAAAAGTACTCCTGATAACAAGATTGTGTAGCTTTGTCCCGGATGCGTCTCAAATAAAAACCGTCCATAATATATATATATATATATATTTATATATATATTTACAAAACAACCAGACGATGTCAGTTTCCCATTTTTTTGCAATACAACTTGCATAAATTATAGGCATCATTTCGCCATCATTTAAAAAAATAAATATCAAATGTAGGCTATTCCACTTTGAAGTCCTCAAGTTCACTTCAGTCCCGTCAGCTTTGCGTCGTCCCAAGACTACCTCCTTTTAGAAATCCAGTTTCACAGAAAAGGCCAAATTATGTTTTCCACACGTGATTACATACCAAAATAATATACCGTGGCAAATAAGCAAACTATAGGAACCTGAGAAATAACATGTAAATCACATATAATGGGAGATCAAATGCTGGGAGATCCAGCATAAATGAAATTAATATCCACAATGCATCCAAAAAAAACAAAAAGCTGAGATAATACAATAGTAACATGACAAACATGTGCTGTAGAGTGTCTCAGCCTGTGTGGAGCTCAGGAAGCGGCAGCAGCTTTTAATTCCGACTATGGTGGCACTAGATCCGGTTTGGAGTAGAGGTTATGGGTTAAAACATGAGGCCAAAAGGTGGTGTGTCCTTACTCGCTTTATAGTCAAAGCAAGTGTGACACCTACCTGCAGACCATGGAAATAAAAAAATCCCTCCACAAGCCCAAGAAACACAAAGTTCTCTCAGGCTCGCTTGACCCAAAATAGCTCTATACTGCAAGTGCTTATTAAAACCTCCACTGCCTAATTGGTAAAAAAAATAAAAAATAAAAAAAGAATAAACGGCTGTAGAAGATCCTGTGGCATAGTAGGCAAAGCTTTGAATGTGCACAAGGAAAGTAACCTTACCTAAGTGACATTTGAAGGTGTAAAGTTGCGCTGTGAATGCACAGAGCAAAATAACTGATGTGTTTGCTTTTGGCTGACCCTGTGAAATTATAATGATCCTTAGCTGAAAGATAAGGTATGGGGCCCACTGTGCGCGCGCACACACACACACACACACATCAGAGGAAACATGAAGAAAAAAAAAATAGGATTCCTGCTCAAAGCTATGGCAACAATTCTCTGCTTATTGGATTCCCAGGCTTCCACTGTGTGTGTGTGTGTGTGTGTGTGTGTGTGTGTGTGTGTGTGTGTGTGTGTGTGTGTGTCTGCGCGCGTGGTGTGGCTGATTTGGGGCCTTATTTTTATGTCTCTATATGTAGTTGTAGGTGTATACCCTTGCACTTTTATTTGCAGTATACTTTTCTTCATCGCACCCCTCCTGCCTTCTAATGCGATACCAAATGATTCAATGACAGACCAAAATACACATAACAATTATAAGCTGATTATTCCAGAAAATGCACTGCGCAAAAAACGAATTGTAGGCCATAAGACATGTTAATTTGCTTCGACGGTGTTGTAAATATCCATCTTAATAAGTCATGTAGTCCAGTAGTACAGCCCTACAATTGTATTCATCGTTAAAAAAAAAAGTGATAATCTGAAAAATGATGTCAGATAATGCCACTTGTCTAATGCAAGCTCGCTGAAAGAAAAAAAAAGTCTTAATTTTCTTGAAACAACCATGGGTTGACTGCTATGACACATGAGAGTGACGCAAAGAAAACCAGTTGATTTGGATTGCAAACAAGTGAACTCGCTTTACTTCCACCGTGAAGCGGCTTGCCTCCCGAGTTTTTTTAAGAAAAAATACAATCTCATAATTCAACACCAGATTAAATAGGCTACCTTTTCTCAAAATGGTGATCATTTCGTTAAACTGCGGACCGCGTCGCGTTAATTACGTACCTTTCTTTGCTTCTAAATTTGCGGATCTGAAATGCTGTTGCTGCTGCTCGACAACTACAGTGTGGTTTGGGTTATTTTTAACGAGGGGGGAGTCTGGCCTATGTTTGGGGTTTGTGCTCGCCTCGGAGCTCAGACCCTCGTTGGCGGCAGCAGCGGCGGCGGCAGCGGCGGCGGCGGCAGCAGCAACCAGACTCACTCCAGATGAATTAGTGTACCGCAGGATCCCTTGGCCCTGCAGGGGGCTGAAGTTGCCATAGTTTGTGTAATTGCTATAAAAGGGAGAAGTGTAATAAATAGGTCTTCCGAGGATGGAGGGGGCCGGGTAGAGGGAGGGGGAACTGGCAGTCGGGGAGGTGGTGGAAGACGTAGGGGGGGTGAGGAGGCCACCGCTGGAGGAGGGGCAGTTTGGTTGCCCAGGCTGCCCCGGTTGCTGATGTTGCTGCTTTTGGTCCGAGGTAGCAATTTCCGCCAGAGACCACAATTTGGGCTTGACTGTAGGGTTCTGAGGCGCAGAAGGTCTGCTGTCGAGGCATGAAGACGATTTATTGGTGTGAATGGTGTTGCTATTGACGAGGCTCCGGGCCAAATCCTCGCGCTGGCTGTGGATATGGTGGAGATGATGGAGGTGGTGGTGGTGGTGGTGGTGACCGAGAAGTGGAGCTTCTACTCCCGTTAGAGGCGACGATGTGACGGATATGGGCGAGAGCTGAGCCCGCGGGTCGTGGTTCTGGTCCTCGCCGTCCTCGTCGCATTTGTTGCCGGCCGGGCCAGAGCCCAGTTCCCCCCGACAGCTGACCTTCTCCCCGTCGGACTCTGCCGAGCACGAGTGGTCCGTCAGAGTGTCCACGTGCAGGCTGATACCTAAGACAAGAGGAGAAACGTTCAATAAAGACACAGTTCATCCTATAGTTACAGGAAAACCTAAAACACAAGAATATAGGCCAATTAGAATTAAGGAAAGAGAAAATGAATGCAATTAAATATTAATGAGCAGAAAGTGTCTATAAATAAAAACAAAAAGGCTTACAGAAGATACGATTTTCTAATAAAATCTGAAAACTTATCTTGTACTCAAAGAATATTCCATGCAGGCTATGTATTCAAAGCAACAACTCATGTTGTCCAACCAACCAGGCATCTATAAGTACGATATTAATCATTCATATCAGTTTAAATAGCAGGCTACGATTAATGGCATTTTATATATGACAACGATAATTATTTCAAATTTTTTGCATAATTATAGAAAAATGTCATCATAATAGCATTAACAATAAGGCCACTCATGTGAACTGCAATGCTTGTTTGTCTTTTACCAGTGACCTGCCATCAATCATGTTACAGAAAATAAAACGGTCACCTTAACTTGTCATTTAGTCCCAGAGCCTCGTATTCATTAAACAATTAAATCAATAATTAAGGTTACTAAAACATACATTAAGTCGATCTCTTGCATAAACAGATACACCATTCGAACCAGATTATTGACATTTGTTTTATGATTTAATCATTTTATATACTTCCATTTTTTGCTCTCAGTATTACTGCACAAAATAACTTGAGCAGTAAATAAAATGGGCATCCATCATACCCCTCCCCTCCCTCTAACCCCCATCCTTCCCCGACTAGTTAAATGGATCATTGGCTCGGTCGCCAGATTATACCCCACCTTCATCCTCTGCTGAAGCCTCGCTGTTATCCAGGGCTTTTTCAGAGCGCTCCACTTCTTTCCTCTCTCCGTCCCCGTCCTCCTCGTCCTCGTCTTCGCTCTTGTTCCTGGGCGCCCATGTCATCTTGTTCTCTTTCTTGAGCCTCCTCCTGGCGTTGGCGAACCATGTGGAGACCTGCGTCAGCGTCATTTTAGTGATGATGGCCAGCATGATCTTCTCCCCTTTGGTCGGGTACGGGTTCTTCCTGTGTTCCTGCAGCCAGGCCTTCAGGGTGGCCGTGGCGTCCCTGGTGGCGTTTTTGCGGTAAGCCGGGTCATTGAGTTGGTATGGGTACCCTGGACTCCCATATGGGTGGTAACTTAATGCCCCGGCCATGCCCGACGTGTGTGCGTCATATGGAGAGCTCTGGGGAAAAGTTAAAAAAAAAGTCATGAATCTGTGATGTTTTTTAGAGTTTTATAATGTTTTTTTGTTATAGCTGACATGAAGTGGCTTGTGCCTAATTTACAAAACAATTTTAAATAATTCAAATGCAGTTCAAAGCATACACACACATTAATGTATTTTTAAAAAATAAATTCAATTTAAACAATTAATTTCATTCTACTGCGTTTATCCCTGTTTTTTTTTTGGAAACAGAACAGATGAAGGGGGCTGGAGAGGGCTACAAATGCACTGGCAGAAATTAACCTGATTTTTGTTATAAATCATCTGGGCTTGATCAATGACGTACAGTGTATTGTTAAAATGAAGAAAAAAATACTATCAATAGTTAATGTTGTGCTTTGATGGTGTTAATTAAAAATAAACTGTAAATGCAAGTAACACACCATGCGTAAAAGCAGGCCGCAGGACAGAACTAATGGTTAACTGATGGTAACTATCGTTATCGGATTAACTAATAACAGGGCGCCTGTTAATAAAGCCGTAAAGGTAATAAAAAGGACATTTCAATTTTCCATAATCACCTATTAACTTCCTCATTTTCTTTCAGTTGCTGCTTTTTTGTTGTTGTGGCAGCCCCAATGTGTTAACATATCTTCTCTTTGCAGCATTACAAATCCCATTAGCAAATCACTTGATATGCACCTTTCCTAAAATGCTTGAAGTGCCCTGTGACATTAGCATTGCAAGGCATGCTTTTCATGTTAAAATGATGTTTATTCAAGTCAGAATAAAGTCAGCGACTTCATCCCCTGGTGACTTTAATGACTGTTGAAGAAGACAGAGTAAAAGCTTGTGTTATATTAATTTCCTATGGTACAGAAATTAACTGCTTAGAGACTAAAGGCTCAAATAAAAATCTTAGTCGGTCTTCTGTTTCACATGATTAGCTGCGCGGTGAGTGTTAAGCGTTGGTCAAGCCATTACAATTTGCAGCTCGATCTTAAAAATCCCATTTAAGCCAAAAAAGGTCAAGGATTTTATAGTAAGACCTGGACGAGTAGGCCACTACATATGAACAAATAACAAACTTGCACTTAAAAAGAGAGCTCCCCAAGCATTCAATGATGAATGAATTATAATAAAAATACTGTAAACCTGTACCGATTGTAATCGCGCTGTACGCCAGTGAAATACAGCTAAACCTTGCGCACTACAGACTTTAACTCGCCGACATATTTATCTTGCTTTGTAGCCTTATCGTACAGACTCATTCATGTATTTATTAGATATTTTACCATGTAGGATGGGAATCCCGTAGTTGGATCCGTGGAGTATGACAGTGGACTGGAGAAGCCTGCGCTGGCCGAGGCGGAGAAAGCAGCCGATCCAGGGTAAGGACTGAAGGCTGAGCCCGAGGACGACCTCGCCAAGTCTTCATTCCGCGGGGCAGCCAGAGCCGAGGCCCCGTATGCCGGACACGAATAAAGAGCCAGAGAGCCCGGGGGCTGGTAGAGGTAACCCTGAGGATAGGACATTGGTGAGCGCGGGATAGGTTGCCGATTCCAAAAAGGGAGGAAAAAACGCGCAGGGCGGCGAGCAACAGCAGCCAAAAGAATAAACAATCAACTCAATAATCAGCCGTGCAAACAGTCATCAGACAATGAAAATAAAAAAGTCCTCCCTCCACAGGCCCCTCACTGGGAAAAAAAACCCCGAAAGATCTGTTAAAGTGCCCACATAGAGGCAATGTGGCATGCGTCTTGATCCCCTAGCGTCCGATGTTTTTAGTACGCAGCACTATGAAGTGAGGAGTTAGGGGGAAGGAGCCAGTGGAGTTTCAGACACACAGAGCATTGGGGGAAACTGGAGCTGTCACTCGGGCTCATCTGAATATCCCATCCCCGCCCCCTTTCTGCCTCACAGAAATGGAGCCTCGGAACAAAACCAAGACTGCACACTGCAAAAAGTAACGTCCACCCATCTGATCAGGAGTTTTTTTTTAGTTTTAGTGAAAACCTATTTCTTAATAAAATCAGACAAATCTACCAACAGGGTAAGATAACAATGGAACTGTTGCTAATGCAAATAATTAAACCACAGCTGCGATCTGCTGCATGTGTCATTTGTTTCAGATAAATTAACCACACAGGTCATGTGTACCAGAACTTGAAATTGAGTCATTTAAAAAAATTTTTTTTCTAAATTATATTATGTCAATTCAAATCCCCAACAGCGCTCTAATTGATTTTTTAAGATGGATATTTGTGCAGCGCCAAGACATTAATAGTCTGACAGAGAGAGAAAGACAATGATAAGAGTACTTCGTATGTTTTACTCAATCATCGTGGTGCCGTCAGCCAGGTTCTTTTTTTTTTTTTTAAGGTCAGGTTGATTGTGGCACACAGCGTCTGTCTGATCGAAACTTGCACACACTCGCATAACAACTGTGCAAGAGAGAAAGGGGGGG
>NC_045738.1:3265267-3268464 GCF_008692095.1 Etheostoma spectabile | reverse complement strand
GAGAGAGAGAGCGAGAGAGAGAGAGAGAGAGAGAGAGAGAGGGAGTATAAAATGACCAGTGCTCTCCACACGCAGCTAGTTATTTCGTCAGTCCAGCTTTCAGAAGTGGACACATCCAAGAATGTATGCGATAAGTGTGTGTGCGCGCTCTGGTCTGCGAGAGGCGACCCCGGCTCCTTAATTTCCACCACTTAGCACATCTCAAACACTTATCCTTTATTAACACAATTACAGTCATCAGGACTAATAAAGTTGTTGGTGCTGGTGGTAGTCTTTCTTCTAAACAGACACCGAGCTAACCACAAACATTTCAAGTGTTTGCGCGCAGTTGTGTTCGGCGAGTTTTACAATTTTTTTATTTTTGCTCATGCACTCCGCCAGCGTGTTTGGACACTCACCTGTCTACACTGTTGTGTGTCTGTGTGCGCGGTTGGACGTGTCTGCATGCAGAACAGATCATAGCCTTGTCCTTTACTGTGATTACAGGCATTATGACCTCTGTTGGAGACAAGCGATACAGCACAGCATGGCGGAAACTGAAACTGTGACAGAGGTTTTTGGAACGGGCAGTCAAGGTGGTAAATACTGAGAAGAAGAGTGGCCTAGCAGTCTTCCTCATCAGTATTCATCGGAATGAATGTGTTCATCCATCAGGTGCTTGTTCCTCCACTGCAGTGTGGTCTGACAGTGTTGTAAACAGCAACAGCACCATTTAAAGACAGGCAGTACAGCTCGCCTGTTAGCAGGGCTGACTCATTCATTTAATATTTGTATTTAACACCTTAAAACATGCCTGTATTAGAATACAAAACAGACCCATGATCTCAACATATTGCAGTTAATAGCTTACGCAATCTCCCATAATTTCATATATTCAAATCCTGAATGAATTACAGCCATAGTGGGGCATATTTCCAACTTAGACTACTTTAAAAAGGCGTGACAGTGTTATGACTCTAGCAGTAGAACTATTACTTCGTTCTATTATTAACTATCAACCAGAAGAAGAAAAAAATTATAAAAAGCTGTCTAAAATTGAATATATTACCTTTATCTGTGACCATAGGTCATATGTGATAGTAAAAACAGAATGGCTGCTGACAGATTGACATTAAAAGGAATTTAACTTGCTGTATCATTATTTTTCTATACAACAATGTATATATTTTTGGTTTAACCATATTCAGGAACTGGACGGTGTTCTATAGTGATCATCTTATGGATGAAACACAGAGTACAGTATTAGTATCTCAATTATCCCTCAATATGCAGAGCTGTATTCATAATTGTTTACTGTAGTGCCAACATTTAGATACGTTTTACATCTTTTTGGAGACACTAAGCATGTATTGTAACCTCCATTATGTGTGAGTGCCTGTCTTCCATTCAGGAAATGGCTTGTATTTTTCAGGTGGTTTATCTGGTTCAGGCAGGACTAATCAATCCCAGACGAGTAAATGAGTATTCTTAATATATATTGGGTCAAGATGTGGCTGACTGGGAGTACTGTTTGGCCCACACCAGGGGGCACTGTCTCCTCTACACACAGACCATAGGCCAACCATCAGTACTGCACCATCACTGGGAGTGAGTGAGTGAGTGTGTGTGTGTGTGTGTGTGTGTGTGTGTGTGTGTGTGTGTGTGGGCTAGGTGAGACTTTTTTCACATTATGTGTGTAGTAGGCTAATGGTGAGTGTGTATGTAAATGCCTGTGTGCACATATGCATATTGTCAGTGTGAAAGTGCACCTGTCTGCCTCTTAAGGTGTATAACTTTGTGTGTGTGTGTGTGTGTGTGTTGTGTGTGTGTGTGTGTGTGTGTGTGTGTGTGTGTGTGTGTGTGTGTGTGTGTTGAACTCTGCATAGTACATTCCAGGTCTCAGTTTCAGACAGGCTGGAGCTACTAAGATATTTTAGTCCCAGCCTGATGGAGATATAGGAGATGGGAGAGAGAGGAGATTGACAGACAGGCAGGCAGGCAGAAACACAAGGCAGACAGACAGGCAGATAAAGACAGTATGGAGAGTATAGAGACAGTAAGGCCGACACATGAAGCAAGACAGAAAAGCATTGGGCCAGACAGACAGAGAGGCAGACAAGGAAAAAGATGTAGTCAGAGATCCCATCCTGCATGACCTTATTGCCCATTAAGACTAATAGTTAATAAACTAATAAGTTAATAAAATACAACATAAAAAAAAACATTTCATACATTTTGCAATTCCCCCGCAAACACAGTACACTTAACAAACAAACATTTAAAATGTATGTTTGGCTCCACCTGGTGTGATACACTTAAATAAAGTCAATCAAATTACTTAGCTTTTAATATTTGCAAAAAAGAAGAAAAAAAATCAGACACACTCATAAAATATTGATGTTATATTATAAATGCATATGGCCGTTTATCGGATAAAGTATTTTTTCTACATCTGCTCACTCCAGATAACTCCATATCAGTCGTTCTAGGAAAAATGTCATCCTTCATGTATGAAGGAAACAGCTATTGATTTCTCATCTATTTTCTCCCAACAGAATTTACCACTGAATAATGTTGAACTGGCAGAGGTTGCTTGTATTGTATTTGCTGCTGATTTCTAACTGCTAACCCTTTTTGCTGGAGCAAATTGCCCGAAGTTGAATTGAATAGCTAAAATGATCCAGCTTTGATGTTATCGCCTTTGTTTATTACACATACAACTAAATAAATATTGATTTTTCATTTTTCATTTGCTTTTGAACATTTGCGGTGCAGCTGTTGTGGACCTTTTGCATGTTTATCAATTGACAGTATATGACTTGCATTGGGGTTTATGTGTTAACGATGTGGGGGCATTTGGGGCCAATTTTAGGGTGGAGCTGGGTAAATGTGTAAATATTGCATGTGTGTCAGTCTATCAGTCGAACTATGAAGGGCTGTAGGTGCATGACTACAGTGGCTTGAGAAAGTTTACACACCCCTGCTAAAGTTGATTAAAAAGAGGAATAAAAAAAGATCTTTTGAAAATTGATCTTGATGACTTAATTAAAAAAATATAGGAAAACCCAGCCTATACGGACACCAATTTTCTTTGTGAAAGAATAATGTATTGTAAATAAATTAATGTTCTTCTTTAAGAGGGAGGCACATTTTTTACTTTCAAAGGCCAGTAATTTCATGGATCCAGGATGCTATGCATCCTGCTAAAGTTCCCTTGG
>NC_045738.1:3264990-3265257 GCF_008692095.1 Etheostoma spectabile | reverse complement strand
ATTAAAATAACCCATTACATACCTTTCCCCATACCTAGAGATTGGCATGGGGAACTTTCCATAAGATCATCTCTCAATGAAAAATCAAACCAGCTATAAGGCTAACTGAAGTAAAACCATGGCAGTCTCTCTGTATTGTGAATGCTATGTGATGATGCGGGGCTATTTTAATTCCAAAGGCCAAGGGAACTTCATCAGGATGCAGAGTATCCTGGATGCTTGAAATAACTGGCCTTTAAAAATAAAAATGTGGCTGCCTCTATGGGA
>NC_045738.1:3224211-3264980 GCF_008692095.1 Etheostoma spectabile | reverse complement strand
GGGGTGTGTATACTTATGCCCCCTGTATTTTAAGGAAGAACATTTACTTATTTACAACACATAATTCATTCACAAAGAAAATTGGTTTCCTTGAAAGGTTGGATTTTCCTAAACTGTTTGAGACATTAAGATCAATTTCCAAAAAATGTTTTTTATTCCTCTTTTTAATCAACTTTAGCATGGGTGTGTAAACTTTCTTAAGCCACTGTAAGTGCGGCTGTGTAGCAGAGAAATGGACTAGTAATGTAGTCATATTGAGGTGGTCTGAACTCAATACAGTCAGGGAATTTAGCAGCTGGATTAAAGCCTAGAACTTAGAACACTGCATTGAGTTTTACCACCTTGAAAAGCAGTTTATCTTCTGGTTTGTCTTCTTCTTGCTTTGAAATCATTGTAATTGTATATTGAGTGAGGTGCTATCATCTTTGCTGGACAATTTCCCAACTTTATAGTATACAAATACACAATCAATATTTTACATGACTATTTTAAAAACCCTAAAAGCTCTAAATGTTTTATCCGTTGTGGGCTAAAAGAATGGTCAGTATCCCCAACTTGCACAAAGTGCAGTGCATTTGCATTTGTGTGCTTAAGTTTGTGCGTGGGTGTAAAGAAGAAAAGAGAAAAACTGCATTGTGATCTTGGAGACTTAGTGAGCTAGGCAGACTTCTTATGATCAAAACAACTCCCCAAAATCTGGAGATTGGCAAAAAAAAACAGACAAAATGTTGCATGTCAATGTCAAGCACATGTCTTTGTGCATCAGTCATCACAACAATATCACATTTGCTGTATTGTGATACAAAGCACGACTAAAATCCAGCCCCTTCCCCCTTCGCGTTTGTCGTGGAAATGTCTTTGGTCTTCTTTTTTTTTTTCATACAACGGGGGAGGGGTCAACAGGGGAGGGGGCAGCTGGGGGAGGCGAGGGGTTGGGTGGCAGACTGGCGACAGGCCGTCATCTCCATCCCCGCCTGGCATCTGCCCACTGCTGCCAACCCTCTTCTAATCAGCAGCAGTCCATGTGCTTGGCAGCAGAGGGGTTTTCAAATCAGCTTCTCGCCCCGAGTTAAAAACCCTAAGCCCTATCACTTTGTAAACGGCTACCTTTAGGGCGACTGATGCAGGGACGCCTCTGATGTGCTGAAGTGGAGAACATTGGTTGCCTCGAATATGTTATGCTGCTAGCACTGTTGTTGCTGTTGTTCTTGTACTTGTTTATCATAGTGTTTTTTTTGTTTTTTTTAAACCAAAATCACAAGGCCGCTCCATCTTAAGGTTTGATTTGTTTAACATGCTGCTAACTGATATGGATGTTGGGAAAACAGTTTGCGGGGAGGAAAGCGAAGCAGTAAAGTGATGGGCTTGAAGTGCAATTCCTCTTGAGAAAAAGAAGGGAAACAAGAACCGCACTTGGAGTGAAACACACATCTTTATTTTTGCTTTATTCTGACATGTCTGAACTGGTAACACAAGGAGAACAATGTTTCTGCTTCCTAACTCATGGCTGGTAAACATCTCTCACGAGAGCCATTTTGCAAACTACTAACATGACATTTAGTGTGAACAAAGTTCTGTCTCACAGCGTGTGAGACAAAGTGAGTTCAAAGAGGATGACACCAGGGCGCCCGGATGGCTCAGTTGGTAGAGAGGACGCACGTACAGTATGTAGAGGTTTACTCCCTGATGCAGCTGCCCGGGGTTCAACTCCAACTTGCGGCCCTTTGCTGCATTCCCCCTTTCTCTCCCTTCTCATGTCTTCGGCTATCCTGTCAAATAAAGGCCTGCATGCCCCAAGAACTTTCTTTAAAAATAAATGAATAAAGATAACACCTGCACTTTTAGGCTTACAAATATGATAGCTATAACACTCATACACATTCACGTTCATTCGGAAACAAACTATTTGGTGTGTAGCATAAAGCTACAGGGCTCATTCATCTGCAGGGTGGAGGGTGGGGGATTTAGGTGGGATGACTGTTGGCTTCAGAAGTAACAAGCACAAAGAATTGGCTATGTGGAAGGAGAAGAAGAAGAAGAAGAAAAAAAAAACACAAATTATAGGAATTATGTGCAGCATGGGTTTCAAACACACACACATCCAGACAGGCTGATTGATGAACCAAACGAGTCACAGAAAATCAAAGGGGGGAAATAAAGGGAGACACAAAGCGGGGACAATTTGATGTGGACTAACCCTCTCCGGTGGCTCTGTAGCCAAGGGTCGGGCAGATAGGGTTGCCTAGAAAGAGTCTGCTGACAGCCAGTGTCACTGGGCTTTGTAATCATTGTGCTGGACCTGATAGGGTTACTAGCGGCTAATCCAAGCTGACCTTGGTTAGGTGCCCTGAATGAGGACGGCTTTGTACAGTTGGGACAAGCTAACAGTATGACGGTGATGCTGACATATAATGTCTGCGTGGGGACTTGCCACCACAGCTCTTTTGTTGTGCTATCGAGTTGCAAGACCCAGGCACACACTCACACACAGAAAAATGTTTTTCTCTTTCTATCCGGGTGGAAGAAAGGTGGCATTTAAATTGTCACTGGGGAGAAGGTAAGGTTGTATCTCAAGGTTCAAGAGGTCAGCTCTTGTGTTGGATGGTGTTCCAGTGACTTCAAAACAAATCCTATCGTGATGAAATTTCATGTTGTTGCCACGTATTGGCTTGTGCATGTCTGTGTGTTACCGTGTAAGTGTGTCTGTGTCTTCACTAGATGTGAATGTAGTAGAAATGCCAGCACACATCTATGACATGTTCTTACAAACCGTATCTCTGAGACAAGGCCAAATGGATACAGCGGCATTCTTTTTTTCCTCCCTCAAAAGAGCATGCATTTTCACAATAGGAAAGAAGCATTTTTTTTGTAAGAAAAAAAAGTTCTACCACTCAGATGTTACTGCAATGCAAAAAAACTAACTGCAACTAATCCAAAAACTGTTTATAAATGTATTCTGTTTATTTGGAATACAAATGATGAGTAACTAACTTGCATGTTGACAAAAAATGCAAATGAGCCATTCCACATGAAACATGTGTGCCCTCAGAATGAAATGGCCAATTACTGTCTAATACAGGGTGACACAATTAACCAGGGGATCCAATGAATTAAGGTTTTTTTAAGACAGTGTCTTATATTAATTGAAGAAGAATGGGAGACAGGAAGAAAGCTTAACAACATCAAGTCAACATCCGCATATACACGTTATCCCAACAACAAACACACACATGCACACACACCTTCAGGCTCCAACCGGTGTGAAGGCAGTAGTGAGAAGGCATCCTTGCCTTTCTTACTGCCAGGGAGAGCTGTAAACGGGAATAGGATTCCCATCCCCTGGAGCCTGCTACTAATCCACAACAGGCCCACTGCTGGATTACTGGGGACATCAGCTGACACGCCAGCGAATGCACGCACATGCACGTGCACACACATGAACACATCACACACACACACATAACAGTGCGTGCAGACACGTATGCCAGCCACGCAATATGTGTAATTTACACTCACGTGCATGTACATCAGGGGTCCAGTGTATGGATGGAAGCGCACAAACACACACGCCAAATGCATAGACACAAAAACAACCAAATCACACACATAATCAAGACCTGGAATGCAGCTCATGGCTTTAATACATTGGCAGGACAATATAGAGATTGCCATATTTCTACAGTCAGGAGTTGGCAGTATTGGCTAAATCTGTCCTCTATTGTCCCATGCTGGTCTGGATGCATGTTGAAGTATACGCTTTTTGGAGTCCCTCATCGTGCAATTAAACATCTATCTTGCATTATGCGTAATTTTGTGCTTTGTTACTCCTGTAATCATTTTTCTAACTAAAGCAGTACATTAAAATCATGTTTCTGAAATTGTAATTCACCAGATATGTCTTGTCTGTGTCTCCTGAGTCCACAACCATGCAGTACAATTTGAAAAGGACAAACCATTCCTTTCTTGAAATCAGAATTAAAATCAATTTAGGTTAATCAGGCCTATGGAGTAATTGTGTATAAACACCGTTGCTCATTTTATAGCCCTGGCAATGAAATTATTTAAATTAGTGAGAAAGTAAAGCCTACCTTAACGTATGTGAAAGCAGCGGATTCAATGTGTGTGATTCTCTACCTTAGTCAAGTATGTGTTGATAAGAAGCTGCCGAAAAACATAGCATTCACAAGCTACTGTATGTTGTGTGGGGAAAAAAAACTGAGAAGACACATGCAAACACTGACATTGTGAAAAGGACAATGCAATTTAAAAAAAATCTGCATGTGAAAAAAACAGAGCTACAACGAGTAAATACCAACACAGCAAGATCAACCAAAAATCAGACACAAATGCACGTTATCTGTTAATGTCATCATTCATGTTCAACCTTTGAATATTGCTATATAATTTGTATCATGCCATTGTAAATTTCTTTTCAAAATTGGCTTACACTTTACTTGAAGCTATCTACATAAGAGTGACATGACATCATCATGAACGTGTTGTAAACAAGTCAGAAACATTTATGACATAACACTTCTTTTACTACGTGTCATTAGGTTTTGACATCGAGTTGTGGTTAGGGTTCATGTGTTATGACAGCGTCATGTCACTCTTATGTACCTTCAGGTAACGTGTAACCAAGAGTTGTTAAACTGGAAGTGAAATTTTGTCTGGCAGTTATTTGGGAGATCAAATGCAGCACTGAGTCAGGATACACCATGTGCCGATTGTTTTCAACTATCAGCTCCAACACGCAAATCAGCTGTAACACATTTCAAATGCAGTCAGGTAAATCTCAGCCCATGATTAGGTCAAGCGTGGTGGCGGTATTTGTGGTAAACACTGTTCCGCTCTGGGGGCTAAACGTTTGTGTCAGTAAAGAATAATTACACCCTTCCACGTTGTATCTATCGTGTTAATCTCGGTCCACAGCAGCCACTTTATTCTCTCGTTGGTTTAATAGCTCACTAGCAGCTTTATTGTTTCAAAGTGCTCGATAGCAAACCTGTAAATTCTCTGTTCAACATTTGCCCCCGTGGCGTTATGGTTCACCAGTGCTGAATGTTAAAATAAAGCAAACAGTCATTGATCTGCAATCAAAGATCCAGGACAGGAGGTCATTTACATGTAGAGAAGAGAACCATTAGGAACTGTGCTGCAAGGCATGTGTGGAGTTTAATTCATTTAGCGGTGGTTCACTGGCCCACTATTGGCTCACCTATATTAGGTATATGTTTTTAAAAAAGGGAGGGAGGGGGATCCCTAAGCTATTGTAAAATATGTTGTGTAGTCGTGGTGGATGCATTCTGTTGCTAATTAGAAAGAGGATGTGGAAATGTGCATCACACAACAAAGCCAAGTAAACTATCAAGGGACCAAGGGAGAGAGACAGGCTTTATACTGTGGTCCTTGATATGAGGCAGAGGAATCAGATAGGAGGCAAATGGCTTTTGAAAATTAGGCACAACCACTTATTGGCAGTTGGTCAACTTTGCAACTGTCCCAGGAGTCCTGAGTGCTTATGCAATGTGTTGCAGCTTCTGTTAAAATGTGATGATTAAATGGGCAACTACTTCCTAGATTTGTAGACTGAGAGCTGGGCCTGTTTATTTTATTTATTCATAGCGTGGATATGAATAATTTACCGGTCAGCAGTTTTTGTCAGAGGAGAATCATTATTGTATGTGGCAGGCTAAAGGTTTGTGATTTCCTGCATTTGGCACTTCTCCGCTGTATTGACAGCGGCCAGCTTATGTCGGGGTCAGTCTCCACTGAAGCTGGTTTAACAGGTTGTCATAAATGTGTGCATGATAAAAAACCTCCCTTGTTGCATAGAATTTTCTCTGCATGTTTTCAACAACTAGAGGAATACTATTATGCAGGGCTCCAGTACTTGAGTCCGGACTAAGACTTGAGTCCAGTCTTGAGACGCTTTTCTGGTGTCTCGGACTCGGCCATTGGACTCGCCAATAATTCTAGTTGGTCTCGACCGAGTCCAGCACTAAATGCTTTTGTTCTGAAGTAACTTCCTCCTTTAAAACAAAAACATATTTGAAGCGTCTTGTTCAGAAAACAGGTATTAGTGTCATTCAGAATCCATCCTCTGGTACACACCTGGCTGCGTCATGTACCTCAATCATCAGGGATCAATCATTTTCATTTTGGCCACAGACACAATGGCCCTCATTTATGAAACGTCCGTATGCCCTGAAACAGGCGCAGGACAGACGTACACCCATTCCTATGTAAAGCAAGGCATTTATCAATTTAAGTTTGAGTGTAGGCCGCGATAAAATCTCACGTCTGGTCTGGCAAGTTTTTGAGTCAGCTTGGACTTGCGGTGCGGTGTGTAATTAGTTTAACAGGAGAAGTCATCAGTTGATCACTTATCAACAATGGTGGATCTGGTTCTATGAGCCGAGCAACAGTGCACACCGGCCACGGTGGAGCGCTCTATCCGATTGATTAAGGGCAGATGGCTCTGTCTTGCATCAGCGGGGGGGTCCCTAATATACACGCCAGAACAGTGTTTTAGCGTGTGGGGTTCTGCACAACATTGCACAGGAAACAGGGTAGTGATGAAGTAATGGAGCCAGCTGACCCAATGCCCAGAGAGCAGTGTCCAGCACAGGCCCAACTGGGGCTATGCGAAGGAGACAGTATAGTATTCCTCAATTTAAAAAAGTACAGTGTTATGTTTGGCAGGAAACATGACAAAACATAACATTTTTATTTATTCTTCAAGTTTTCATTTGTCTTTTAAAGTGTCCTTAATAGCCACAAGTGAACGATTTCTTTCTGCCATTGACCAAAGTTCCGCTTCTTAGCCGGATTACGTCTCGTAATGGTAGGGGCGAGGCATCAAAACCGAGAATATATTTGACTGTGATATTTAAATTATGAATCGTTCCAGCCGCTGTATTTATCAATGTACAACCATTCTTAAGCTCTGATTGGTGTGATACCAAAGTTTCATGGATCACACATGGAGCCTGTTGTAAGATGATTTCTGCGCTCATATCTGCGCTGGTTTCTACGTTAAGTTGATAAATTAGGGCCAATGTCAGCAAGCACCTTGTAGTATGAATTCTTAAGAACAAGTAATTGTTATGACTGGAACAGAAGGACTCAAATGCACGGCTCAACAACTACAACAACTTTTTTTTGTGAAAAAGGCAAAGGGGAAATGGAAAGTCAGAAGCCAAGGACCGGGACGCAGAGAACGGGAAGCTGGGGAGATCTCGGGGAAGGAGGATACTCAGAAACGTGGAGCCGAGGAGGAGACACGGGAGGTGAAGTGTGGGAGAGCCGGGAGCGTGGAGCCGAGGAGGAGACACAGGCACTGGGAGTGGAGATGGAGACAGGTGGAAACGGGGCGCCGTGGGAGGAGGATCCAGCTGACCGGAGACAGGAACGGAAGTGGAAAAAAAAGGAGGTAAGTACAGGAAAACACAGGGATGCAAATATTCTAGATAAGGTTGTCCTTTAGCGAGTTTCACCAGCATAACTGGAGCAACGATCCAGGCAGGTGTGAGCGGCGGGAGAAGGTGATTACTAATGAAACTCGGGTGTGCGTTGTCAGCTGGCTTCAGCAGGAGGGAGAGTGAGAAACAAAGAAAACAGCAGGGAAACAGGGCAGGCCAACAGAAAACAAGGACAAATGAAAAAACAAAATAAATACTCACGGCCAGCCGGACCTCAACCATAACAGTCATAGGTTCAAGAATGGGAACATTTCCATTTTACATTCTAAGTAAATAATATGGCTTAATTTGATCTTATAGGGATTTAATGCACTTGCTTTTTGATTGTTACAAATAATAAAGCTAAATGACAATCTTAAGTGAAGATATGCTGTCTCTCACATCACATAAATTAGGAACAGGTACGTAATTAGTCTCTCATTTGGACCCGGTCTTGACTAGAACTTGAACCTCTTTGGACACGGTCTCGACTAGTCCTGGTCTTGGACTTGACAAAGGTGGACTTGACTACAGCCCTGCTATTATGTGTTTTAATTATGGTGCCAAAACATAAGCAGGATTCTGGCAATATGTTAGACACAACTAATTCCAGCTTCAACAGCTAAACCACATAATCAAAACATATATATGATATACTTGTCTCACCACAAATGAACTCATGAGACTATCCTCCCAATAATGATATCATCAGTCAACAAGTGCCCTAAAACCATAACACATCAGCATTAACACTGGAGACCACTGTTCATTTCCTGTTTCTAACTGTCAACCTTTGCTTTTTTTTTTAAACATGACCACAATCCTTCCATAACCTTAACCACGTGATAATTCTTGCAACCATGACAGCAAAGGTCTAACCAAAAGGAAGTAGCTGTTTTAATCCAAAAAATGCTTCCCTATCCTTAACAATGTTATTATTTGAATCCATACCAGGATGTTTCCCTACATCACATCATCGAACTGATTTGTGTTGCAGCAATGATTTGACGTTTTGCTGATTTTCTGTGGTTTTAAATTTTAAATTTGTAAAAACAGATGGTCTGATGGACAGAGAGATGGGTTCCTTTGCCCTCTCTTCCTCAGTAGTACACTCAGTGAAGGGCAATTGAGTTCTCCAGTCTGTTATCGGCTTGGTTTTGTGATGGAATAGTGCAGATAACAGAGTACTCAGAAAAAGATGGAAGGAAACAGGAGATCAAGAAAGGCAGGTTCTCAAATAATTATTGCACATTCTCCACATATCAACAGATTTATTTCTAACCTTTAACCTGCCATATTGGTTTCAACTCACTCTAAGCATTTGGTGGATTTATTGGACTATTGCTTTGGAAATAGCTTTAAGTGTTTGACTGATTTTACAGAAAAGTAAATATGGATTTTGAATGTTTGTGGTCCTTTCTTATTTTCATTTTGCTCAGAGGATTGCGACTTATTGACTAAGATCCAGTGTGGATAAAACCATGAAATGAAAGCAAATGGTAAGATTGAAGTCAAATCAGTAGAGCTGTTCTTGCCTCAGAGGCTCATCAGAAGTTTTGACATTGGCTACCTCTGAAAGCATTCCTGATAGCTGTCTTCAAGATGGAATTGCTTGTTGCCAACATCACAAATGAGAAATGACTGGTGCCCAACTGGCAGACTTTCCTTGTTACAAGGCCTTGACTGGAGTGTATAAAGGGGTGTGGGATGACTATCCTCTTACATCCGAGCCACAACCCTGTATGTTATAACATCACTAACAGAAGTCCACTGTTAGATTCTCCAATAAGTGGTACATTTGTTAACATTTTTCAATCCAAGCTTGGAATGGGTAACAAAGCCAAAGGGTTACTCTGATGGGGATACATCATTGAATCCAATGTAAGCTCAGCCATGTCTATTTCTCTTACCAAAGCATTACCACCCTACAAAAATAAAAAGCAGCCTATGTTTTTATGGCATACTCCAAGCCATGACATATTCTTAGTGTTGTTTTAAACTTAAATTTGTTTCTTGTAAGAAAAAAACAAAACAATTGTAGAATAGATGTTTTTTGCTATTTTATAGCCATCACAATAAATGCACACACACACACAAACACACACACACACACACACACACACACACACACACACACACACACTAGACTCAGATTGGACTCAGATCATCACTAAAAACAGTACAGACAACACTTTTGACGGACCTCGATCTAACAGGGCCTTTTCCCATCAAGGCGTGATTATGTGACTAGCCCCCAGTTACAAGCAATAAAAGAAACGCCTCTCTTTTTTATTACATCTCGCAATCGTGAACAATGGGACGTTTGCCTCTGAGCCATTTATTCAGCTCTGATGTATGATTAGCACAGGGCAAATCAATAGCATGTTGGATGATCTTAACGGAACAGTACTGCGATTTCCCCTCCGTCACAGGGGCAAGCGCTGATATTTGTCTGTCAGCAGTGACATGCTATCTCTAGCAGGGGCACTGGGGCCAAAACACAGCTATTGATCCTGTCAACTTTGTTTGCCCTAATGGTATGGAGGATGAGTGGAAACTGCCTGCCACTGGAAATGTATTGCACGGTATGGAACGGCCTTCTGGACCAAGGAAAGGAACATGATGTTGATCTGTTTTCATGGTGAATTATGCTGAAGGTCCCCCGTTAATACTGCACAAACTGAAAGTGAATATGCTAACAAGAACATCCTTAAGAGCAGGAGGACCTTTTGTTTCTGCATTTTTTGGAACACACATGCTGTAATAAGAGTTGATTTTTGTCCAGATATCCACATCACTGAAGAAGTTAAAATTAGTTAGTGTGTTTTTCGTCCATGGTATTTCATCTGTTTCAATCTGCTGCTGCTATAGGGAACATGAAAAGGTACCACCACTTCTAAAGAATGAGAAAATCTCATGAATATGTCCTTATGTTAATGTTTGCCTGCTGGGGCCGTTGTGCGCAGGTTTACAGTTACATATGTTGTGCTTTAAAGCGAGGGATGTAGTTCCTTTCATTGTAATGGGATTTACATGCGTTTTTATACTACAGAAGTTATCCTGTATAAGTCAGTGTACTACAAAAAAAGGGTTGTCACTATTTGACTTTGCTCAAAACAGAACTACCTGTCACATACAGTATGTGTACTGTATATAACAAATGTATAAGAGAAGGATCAGAGATCTTCTTTGGGTTGTTAGTAGACTCCTGCGTATGTTTTATGTATTCACAAATTGCTTTTTGACAGCTTTATTCTAAATCTTTGAAGGGGAAAAATACTTTTAAGAGGTGTAAAAACAAGCAACCTTTATCAAAAAGCCGGCAGCTGCCCTCCAGAACCATGTTCTACTCTCACCCTACACACTCACCTCTCATGTTTCATTTATTTAATTAAATATCATGATTAAAAAAAACGTCAAGCTAAGCAGTTAATCCACTAGTTTGGCGGAAGTTGGGAGAAACATATGAAAAAAGGGTGTAGTGAACACAACCTGCTCTCAGGAGCCAATGCCTTTCATCTAAAGAATCAAAACTCAACATAGAAACCTGTGATTACTATAAACCCAAGATCTTCAACACAGGGTCCGGGGCCCCCTGGGGGTTCCTCAGAGTTGCAGCATTGGGGCTCTCCAAATCACTGTTAATTTTAAAACCTTTTTTGAGTACATAGAAATACTTTGCACATCTACAACATGAGACAGTTGCGTCAGAGAGGGATAAGTCAGTCAAAAGTAGAGAAACAGAAAAATACCTGTCTAACCTTCAGAAAATAAATGTCATAGAAGATGTTTTTGATACTAGACCTTCATCTGGAAAAATAAATGAAGGGAGTTTCTTTGCAACTTTTGAAAGTTTCTTCAAGAATGAAAATGTCTTAACATATTATTAGCAAATATAAATCAGCCTATTTGTGAAAAGAAGACATGATAATGATGGGCTTACTGGCCTACATGTAAAGTAGTCATTAAGATCCAGATCCAGCTCATCCTAAGGATTCACTGTGTCACATGTAACATTAAATCATGATTTATTAAATCGTACCGACAATTACTTTGATGGGTTAGTTTTCTATGCAGTAAAAAGGTATGTATAAAGATGTTAGGCTTTTAAAGTAAGCCCAGTTAAATATTCAACTTAATTTATAAAATATGTAGTAGGGGGTCCTTGCTCTCTCCCTCTATTAGATTAGGGGTCCTTGGCTTAAAAAATGTTAGAGACCCCTGCTTTAAACAGTTGGCCAGCTGACCATAACCGTTCCAGTGTCTGTAATATTATCGATGTGTGTGGTGGCAAGACTGGAATGGTGCACAGGACTATTGCATATGCAGTAGCATACGTGTGCATTGCTGTGTGTGCATGTGCGATGTATTAGTTTGTGTGTGCATGCCCCTGAGTGAGTGTGTGTGTTTCCAGCAGTGCCCCTGGCTAAGTCTCTTCAGATCTTTTCCTGTTTATGTATTTCCCTTCCTAGACTAAGGCCCCAGGAATCTGCTGGGGGCTATACAGACACAGAATAGTAGGAGAAACATTTTGTTTATTTACTGTCAGGAATTATCACGTAGCCTAAATATCAATACAGCCAAAGGATGGGGAGGTTGGGAGTTCTAATAGCATGGAAAACGATGGAGATGTAGAGGGATTGATGTGTGATGCACATCATGGCGGAAGTATTACACAGAGAAGTGTGTTTACAGCATGCAAACAGATGTAAACGCAGCAATATAAGGTTAAAACTCCTGTATAGTTTTGAAGAGTACAATTTTTTTGTGGGCGAAATTTGTTAAAATATAAGCTATCGGGTGGACAGTTTTATTTTGTGCGTCAGTGGCCAGTTATAATTTCAGTAATTAAAATCTATAAGACCTATGCAAAGAAATTCTCCGAAACCATTACCATAGCTACTACCCTGCACCTTAACAAATAAAATTACTCATATATATTTGTGGGTTATCACACCTGTTATTCCAGCTCCTCAAGTTTTCATGGAAAAGGCATCATTGAGGTTAAGCCACAGTACATAACACAGAGCACAATGGCATCAGATAACTTGACAGTCATGGACAGCTGGAAAAGCCACATACACACAAACGCACACACACTAAGATGTGCCAACACATACTCTGAGTGCTTCTGGATAGAAACAGAGAGTGACAGTGATAGAATTTACAGTGATGGTATCAGCAAAGCAGCCATCACAGCTTTGGCAGATTGGAAGGCCATCAGGACCCATCTCCCTGACTCTGATCAGTGTTCGCATCCTGACATCAGCCAGCGATGTTAACTCCAGGCCCTGAAAGGGGGCTATGAACCATGATCAGCGATATCAAGACACCAGAAATAGAAATCCATTTTCCTGCCTCGAGCAGAAAAGGAGGGGGGAGTGAATGAATATTAGTGGCCTTCTAGTCTGGTCTGGTTGGGTGTTAGTTGGGTGTCTGTCTCTCTCCCTCTGCTTCACCACGCACGCGGGGCCCTTCATCTGGTTTTGCCTCTCCTCTTGTTCTGAAGGTTAAAGGATTAGGAGCTATGTTTTCAGACCGGATTGCTGTCCTGGCATGGATTTAGATTTTGGCCACACACACTAGAAACTAGAGCCCCAACACACGCGCAGGTGCACATGTGTCCAGGAAAACACACACACACAGAGCGCTGAGCAGGAGGTTGTGGGGATTAGCAGGAAATACCACAAGATGGTGGCCAAAGCATTTTTTTTTCTTTCTTTATGGAGCTAAATAACAAAATGAGAACAAACCAGAGGTGCTTGTACGAAGTGGTTTTTTTTCTCTCTCCGCCCGCCCTCTCAGGTCTTCCATCGTCCTTTCCTTCCTCTGGTCCTGTCTGAACATGCTGACCAGTGGGTTGTGGCATTTCCAAAAGCAAAAAGCTATTAAATATAAACACGGTGTGTGTGTTTCTTTTCCCTGATCTTTCTGCTTTCATTTGATTTGCTTAGAAAAGTATTGAGATGCCTGTACAGCCAAGCAAAGTTGTGATGAATTATTGATTGTTGACAGATTCATCAAAGCACCGTGTTGTTCTTGTCTTGGCATTTCTTAACACTGAATTTACAGAGAACCGACACTAATGCGCTCATGTCGTCCACACGTGTTAACAAATTGGGGCAAGTTGGTGGACCTCACGCTGTAAAAAAAAATAACCAAAAGAACGAGGACCAGGTACTGACAGAACTGGCCTGAAAGCGTCAATGAGTGCAGAGGAGAAAGTGTGTGTGTGTGTGTGTGTGTGTGTGTGTTTGGGTTTGCATGAGGGAACATACACCAGACTTTAAAAAATGTATGAAGAACACAGGCTTTTTCTTTTTCGACACTGAGAAAGAGAGCAAACGGTTCCCAGAATGCCAGGGGAAAACGCAGTTCAAATAGTGTGAGGGCGAAGGGAGCAGATCAGAGAGAAAGCTGTTTGCAGTTCAGGCCTACAAGGCAATTCTTCCCTCGACTCCCAGGTGAGAGAGCTCAAAGAAAAATAAACCTGAGGTACCAATTTGCTGAGTTTTGTTCAATAGATGGCTGAGTCCCCAGAGACTTTACCCCGAGTGCACAGAAGCCAGGGCCAGTAAACAAAATTACTTAAGGATGGTTACATATTCTCTCTCTGTCTTCCTTCATGCTTGAAGGAGACAAGCTCTTTGTCTTTGCTCTGGCCAACTTGTGTTTCATGTGAGTGCTGGTGGATAGAGCACAGACGACATATACTCTATCGTCTCAATCTTGACAACTTCTGGGCTGTTTTCCTTGTCTCTTTCACAAATCTATTTTTTTTCTTTCACTCACATTAAGTGCAGACTCGACAGTCAAATGGAAAACTTTATCAAAGCAGATTGAACTTTGGAGGGATGTGAAACTGCGGGATTTATTTACAGTACATCTTGAATTCTTGCCCGCTTTGCAGGTAGCATTTCTTATCAACTGTGAGGTTTTATGTAGCCGTGTGTTGATTTTTATAATGTGATGCTGATTTATGTACAGACAATTGGGAAGAACTTTTCACACACTATATCGTCTCTTCGGTACACATAAATGCAGACAGGAGCATTGCAGGTTTGAATAATTGCAGCAATGAATATTCCACGGCCAAGATAATACACAGCGTTATTTCAAACCGCACAGACACAGAAGTTTCATCATAGCGCTCATGATAAAAATGACTGTGACATACATCGCAGGACACCTCTCGCCCAAACAGTGAAATGAATTCCCACACATCACCATCGCCAAACCTGGAAGCCGCTCTGTTCGCATTGGGCCCCGTTGGAACAATCCATTAATTCACCCAGATCACAATCTGCACAGATTCAATTATTCCAGAAACCATAACCATAATACAAAGCTGTGACAGGGTCATATATTCAAACCAATATTTATTTGTAATAATGCCAGCACTCTCTCTGTCAAAGCCCCAGCAGACAGGCACTGAGTGGAAACAGGACATAGTCCATTGAAAGGCCCTTCTGATTTATTAATGCTCACCCATTTAAAAGTCACTTCGTTTTGCATCCCTTCAGTCTAAATAACCCTATATGTGTGTATGTTTGTGTTGATGAATCAGTGAAATACACAGTATGTCCCTGCATTAACATTCCTCTGGTGGCATGCGAAAGGGTGTATAATTTCAAACTAAAAGTTCACACAAGGCCCAGGACATGAGGTTTATATTGCTTATGTTTAAATATTTTGACGAAGCCTTCTGCACATTGGTGATGCTTGAGAGGCCAGCTCAGAGTTTTGGCATATTTTTTTTTCTTTTATGATTGACTGCAAAGGCGAAAAGGGAGAAAAAAAAAAGATAAATGGTTGTGAATTAAAGAGAAAGTGGCTGAATGCCTCAGAGACTCGAGATGTAGAATTCAGATGTATGGTAACAGATGGCAAACCATGCAGAAATCAAAAAATAGTTTTCATTTTTCTTTGATTTTGCAGTGGTAATATTAGATGCAAATGGAACCCATACTACAGAATGGATGGTCGCAGAAACAAAGACAAGCATCGCTTGAAGTTCGCTTTCTCCACCGCCACTTTTTTTTTTCTCTCGAGAAAATGAGTATTGCAGATTGCTTCACCTGTTTGTGTTCAGCACATTCATTTCTGGGAGCCGGAAACTACAGAGGAGCAGACTCCAAACAATCATCTGTCAAATGCAGAGAAGGACTGGAAAAAAGCCATCATTGTTTACACTTGAAAAACATTAAGCCACATGAAGAATGGACAAAATATAACAAAAATTGTGTGCGCACACTTACACGTGATGTCACTTCAGCATATAACTCCTGTCTGAGTTGTTTGATCCTAATTGCAATATGTCTCAAAAGCCAGGTCCCAGCGCCATGTAGTTGTTTTCAGAGTGAGAGAAATTAATTCTCATTGTGTGGCTGTTGTTATGTCACAGATGAGGTATGTCACAGATGAGGACCACCCTGACCTGAGCCTGAACTCATCAGTTGAAATGAAGTTGTTCACTCAGCTGTAGAAGACAAACCATAGTTGCTGCAGATTAATCAACCCCATCAGGGCGCGTGCAATAGACAACGTTTGCAGGAAATGGCTTCCACCCACTTCCACTTTGACCCAGGAAATGTTGGATTAGAGGGAGTGTGCAGGAATAAAAAGCAAGACCCTGAAAAATGTAGGATTCACTAAATTATATAGAGGCTTAAATTAGGTGTTTTACAAAAGTGGTTGTGGATTGGTGTGTGTGTGTGTGAGAGAGTATGCTTTATGAAGTTCAGTTCCTGTCAGCCTTCATTTATTTGGTTATTCCGACATTGTGTAGTGTGTGAATATGGGGGCATTTTTACAATGCAATTACAGCAAGGGGGATTTTATTATTTCCGTATGATTTCTATGCTGCGCCATATGCGCCGCAGCTGTCGAAGAGTGCAACCACGCAAAGATACTGTAACATGTTCTACTGCACTGCATCCAGATGTCCTTGAAAACACACTTCTGACACAAAAAAAGAGGGAGAGAAGACAGAAGACAAGTTGGTTTTGGAAGGAGTTGTCATTTCTGGTAAAGCTGACGTTGGAGTCTGTCTGGCTATTTATCAGACAGCAGGGAGCATCCCTGCTGAATGTGACTGCTTATAGAAAAGCCAAGCGGTTGTAGTTTAGATAGAGCTATCAAGACAGAATTGTAAACATTTGGAAGCCCTTTAAGGAGTTTTTGATAAGACAGACAAACAATGCATGTGTCGCATCAAAAGTATAAGCTGTGATGTTTCCGATTCGCAAATGACACAATTCTGAATTTTCATGAGGTGGTTTTCTACACTCATTACTTTGTAAACCAACCAAAAAAATAAAATAAATAAGGATATCTTTGCTTGTAAAATTTGCCAAATTCATCAAAGCTTGCAAAGCAAATGTCCTTTGCATAACTTGTGTTTTTAGGGTACTTTTCATATACTGTGAACTAAACTCCAGTCCTTTTTTCTTTCCTTCCAATGCCGTTGGCAGTGTGTAGGTAAGTCAATGTAGCTATCATGGGCTGTGATGGGGCTTCGCAGGCTTGATACCAAAAGCCATACATTATGTAGTTGTCAAGGATGTTGATTTGTCAGTCTTTAGAAATTCCTGGGTATTGAAAGTAGAAGCGTTTTGCTTTTGTAAGAAACTTTGATAGGCGGAAGAGAGAGGAATATGATCCCATTATTTTCTGGCTTTACACGAGCCTGACCATATGATTTACTCACCGCCTTCTAAACATAGAGAAAGGATGTGTGAGGGAAAGAAAGGAAAAAAGAGAGAGAGAGAGAGAGAGAGAGAGAGAGAGAGAGGCAGTGTGCTTGAGTCATTGCATTTGCACGCATTGGAGTTTGCAAGACTAATGTTTTGGAAAACAAGAATAGGGAAAAGTAGAATGCTGCAAATGGCTCTGCGTGACTGGATTTGGTTTGAAAAGGATATGTACGCTTCTAAAGAAAGGTTCCCGGTGATATATCCAACTGGAAATTTTTAATCTCACAGATGAAAACTTTAAATACAAAAGCCGCTCTTCAGGTTCACTCACTCTGCCTGTATTCATTATTGCCACAGCTTCCAGTCAGGAAACTGATTACTTCTCCCAGCTAGACAACTTATACCAGTGTTTGTGTAAACTTAGACAACATGCAGCGATTGGCTTTTACATGTTTGGCTCTTTCCCAAATGAATCAAATATTACAAAAAAAATCATTTACATTTCCTGAACTACACAGATATATTTTGTTTTAATTGATTTTATATGTTACACCATCGGTTGAAAACTGACTGTTACCACAAGCTGCTGTAATACAGTATTTTTCCCATTTACAATATAAAACATTGGCTAAGGATAAGTGCAGTTGGATTGTTGTTTTCCAAATCTGCTGGGCGACGTTACAATACAGGGAGCACTTCACGTCTCCATCCAGCACCAAATCTCTTCCAGTGTTTGTCATACACACCATTGTTGAAGTACTTACAAAGATTGAAGATTATCTCCCCCTCACTGGGCAACGCATGTTTGCAGCAGAGTCTCGCATGTATAATTCATAGGGAAAATAAATTGTCAAGACTTTAAAGAACACAATGCATTTTGTACTGGGCAACACTTTGCTTTTTACCCTCCAAATTATTTATTGTTTCCTCTACTCCCTTGGGCCTTTGCCTGACCTTAAGCAACTTCTAATTGGCTCTGCTGCCACACTGCGCTCTCTGTTTACCCACCTCTCTGGTGGTTTTTGTGACACAGTCTAACAAAAGTGCTGCAGCCAAGTCTGTAAATGTTGGAATATAATATTTTAATTATAAAATTCCACCAAAACAAATAAACGGTTTTCTCTTCTTGCTCTATAATTGACTGATACATTGCTACTCAGTGTTTAGAGGTGTACCGGTCAGATACATTACGCACATGGCCAAATTTTGTGCTTTTTAAGAACGAACAAATACAAGTCAATAACAAGTCATGACAAAAGTCATCTGGGAGCACATAAGTCAAGTGCAGCCAATGTGGACAAATGATCTATTGCTCATTCGTATTTGTAATAAACCTGAAACAAGTAGACGATTAATGGATTAGTAGTTCATTATATCATTAATCATCAGCTATGTTAATGATTGATTCAATAACTGATCAAACTCAAAAGTTGAATTTGAACATTTGTTGTTTTTCTCTGTCTTTTTTTAGAGTAATGGCCTTGGGAACAAGATTTGACAGTTTAACAGATAATGAGAGTATTTGTTAGTTGCATCCCTAGTTTGTAATGGACAGGTTATACAGGTTCATGTTCAACTGTATGCAAGCAGGCCGGGCCACACCTTGTCTCCTAAAAAACGATGTTCCCACATAACCAAACTGCATTCTCATCTACATTTAGAGTCCTTTTACCAGCAACAGGTGCATGTTAGGAAACGATCGCAGTTTTAAACATGTAGTTATGGTGCAAGAGCTAAGACTTATAAAACTTTTTGTCGTAATTGCTAACATGTTGGAGTAGAATTCTATCTTCACAATCCTACCTACAGCATTGTGAATTGAACAAAGCTACTTGGTTAGGTTTAGGAAAACATCCTACTTTGGGTCTAGGATTGTTGCGCAACTTAAGTTGTGTACGTAAATTAACGTGAGATAAATTTAGTATGCTACTTATACTTCTATACTTTTGGTTTCACATGGGACACGTACAGCGGTCTCCCAGGTGAAAGTCCCATGTTTGTTTTACCCCCACCTCCTCCCGGAGTTCAATGCAGACTTGGATTAGAAATATATTTGTGGTAGGCCGACATAAAAAAGCATAATCCAAGATGTAAAACTTAATTGACAATGCAGTTATGTTATATAGTAGCGTACGTTTGGGAGACAGGGCTGGGTGGGGATAACGTAGATGACCTCACGCATCAAGACACACTGAGAATTAGGAAGTGAATCTATTGTGGAGCATACACACATTGTCACATTTGTTAATTCACACATTCCTTTATTTCTCCCAAAATAGCCGAAAAATCATCGGGTATTTGTGTGTATTCCGTTGTCTTTTGTGAGCACCATATATTTGTATCTTGTGTGAAAGAATACACATTTTGCAGTACTATACATATTGCATATTGACATAACACATTGAGGCTTTCTACAGTATGTTGTCAGAAGAGCAACATAACTGTGTATTGTCCCAGAGATGGATGGATCATTGAGTACAGAAAATATATATATATATATATCTATATATATATATAAAAAGGAAGGCTTTGTGCACATCCCTGGACAACGATGAGAAAACATTATAGGCTAATAGAATTATCTGCGCTGTTCTCCATCTATTGTTTGATGCGAAGACTCATCAGTCGTGCTGCCTTTATGCCATTTCACACACAAGAAGAGCAGGGGGAGATAGGATGGCTGTTGCTGCAGCATCTCACACATTGTAATTACATAAACAATAATATGTGATATGTTATTAGGAGTGGAGAAGGGAGTTTGGGGAAAGAGGAGGAGGAGGCGGGACTCCTCTGAGGTCTTTGTAATTCCCTATTTAATAGTAAGGCTTACAGCAATTAAGATGTTTAATTTAAGGATTTAAGCACTAAGGATTTAGACAAGAAGAGGAAAAAAAAAATAATAATCATGGGTGGTGGCTGAAGTTTGGGGTGGATCTGACTACATTTAAATGTTGATTACTCTCTTTCTCCCTCTTCATCCCCCTCTCTTATTCTGCCGTTAACCCCCCTATCACTGACTCTCTCTCCCTCTTTCTCTCCCCCGGTCCCACTTGAAGTCTCCAAGGGACTGAGAGGATGTGAGGAGAGTTGATCATTGCATTGCACTGATAAGCAAAAATGTTTCCAGAGCGTAAAAGAACTCTGTGGTGTGTGAGAGGGATAAACTATAATCTGCAGCCACACACTGAACTTGACTGCTAATATTTGCATTGGAAATCAGACAGAAGTTATGCTAAGCTTTCCCCCATTATAGCCCGCCGTAGTGTGAAAGGTCTTCCCCTCCTTCATTTGAATATGGCCTCTCATGCATTAGAAAAATACACATTTGGACTAGTGGAGGATGGGATGACAATTTATGAGGATGCATTTTTGAAATGATATTTTAGCAAGGTGGACCCCCACCCCAAAACAACCCCCATCCCCCTTGCTTTTGCTCACTATGGCTTCAAATAGTGTATATAAACCAATTTAAAAAAAGTACTGTGAAAATGTTTTATTTGGATGGACGTGACTGAATTTCCTGATTTGCATGTTCTCTCAAGCAAATACATAAAATAATCTTGCTTGTTTTCATGCTTAGTATTGGGTTAATTTAATTGCAGTTATAATGGATAATTTCATGAATGTTCTTTATTTAAATTTCCTGGTACTTTCCTTTAAGTAGCAAACAAGTAAACTAAGAAGAACTGACGGTTTAGATCGTTGCGTATTAGCACCACAATTGAAATTCAGAACCCCTTTTGTTGCTTTTATTTTCTTAAATGATCGTTTTTCTATCTCTTTCATATCCCTCTTAACTTTCACATTTCCCTCAACTGTTTTATTTTTTATAATCCAGTAACTTTTTTTTCTCTCCTAAGACCCACCACAGGAAATGTGTTCATTTGATCAACCCTGTGTTGTGCAGGATTGATAAGATTAGCAATCAAAAGCCTTAGTGATACAAAGCGCTACAATTAATGTTCTCATTATTGAAAATCAGTGAATTAAAGGCTGTGTTTCTGGAGGGGAAATCACACTGCCGCCGTCATGCATATCTGTTAACATGAAGAAGCACACAGCAGAGGGTGAAGCTGAGGGGGAGCACTTCAGTGCGATGTGGGAACTATTTTATCAATCATCTTAAACAGTTTTTTTCTCTTTAAGTTATATAACCCTGCAACAATTCCCATTTCCCAAATCCACTGCTTTGACTGAAGTGTCAAAAGATCCTTACACCTGCATCTAATCACTGTTTATAAGCACTCTGCAAACTGTCATTGTGCTTTCTGTCACCGGCGCTGATGGGGACATTTAAATCAGTGTTATTGGACCACACAGGCACAGGCATGCTGTAGTAATTTTCTCACTTACATACCTTATAATCATTGTTTTCAGTCCTCTGCCCACAGGATGTCTAACCATAACGACTTGAAGTACAGTACATTGAGCTGAATTACACGATTTGGCCCCCATTCATGTTTGAATACAGTCCTGGTACAGTACGGTACTGTATACTAGTATATTTTTGTCAGGGTGTAAAAACACATTTCAATCCAGCTGGTATTAAGCTAGTTGTCGGATTCAACCTTAATAAAAAGTCATGGCACATCAAATGTGTATTTCTAAATCTACATCAACTCAAAAGTTGAATCTTAGTTCAAGGATTCTCAGGATATTGTCCTAGACTTTTACCAAACAAATGATAATATATTTTGAATTTAATGCACTAATTATTGCAATCTTTAAGAGTTGTCACACCTTTGCATCTTTGTTCCCCTTTTTCTAAATACATGTTTAAAAAGACCAATGAAACGGTTATGCTGTTTTTCATATATTCAAAGTGTTCACTGTGGTAAAACACTGGGGCATCACACACTTATGTGCAGTTGAGTTGACGAGCATTTAGCGCTTTTCCAGATGACCAAAGATCTTCTGCACAGGGCCGGGCTTTGCAAAGCGATTACAAAATATAATTTATTTTTTTTCATAATGTAATGTAATTTAGAATCACACTGGGGGGAAAAAACTGTGTGAAATTGCGCAGATAATCAGCTAAATCTCTCAACATGAAAAGATAATTGCTCCAGAAATTAGCTGTACCTGAGGTCCATTTGTTTGGTCATGGCTAGTTTCATATATGGCAATGATCGGATATTAGCGCTAATTAGAGCCGGGTCAGAGTTCTTGAAGGTCGGCCATTAATGTGTAGGATCATTGAAATGCTAATTATAAACAGATTAGTAAGTTACGGTGCTTTATGGGGGGCTATTTGGTTATTTAAGCACTAGTTTCTGTGTAATAACGGGTAATCCATGAGCAGAGGAAATTAAACTGTTCTTTCACTTTCATTTCTTGTTTGATTTTCTTTATTTCTTACTGTAATAATGTATTTTACTAAGCTATACTATCAAATATTGTATATACCATAAACAACATAGGGAAAAAAAATCACACTAGACACACAACCCTTTTAGCATGAACACATGATTTTATATTTCTTAATAATCTACAGGTTCATTTTGTCCATTATGGAAAATCATTATTTAGTTTGACAGCAAGTGCATTATGCTCAGCAAAAACAAACAAACTCAAAATCTGTATTGTTTTCCACAGTTATCTGCATCCTTAAACGCCTCTCTGACCTGATTTTGGATGTCAGTGGTGTTGTTTCTTGTAATAGCAACACTGATATTACTCAACTGTCACCTTGGTGGAAACCCGCAGTGGCCCCTCCAACTCAATTGTCTCTCTCACCTGCCCTCGTCCTCAGCCCTCTAGCTCTCCTTATCAGTAAAGGAACTTCCCATCTAGGGCCAACTGAAAACCGTTTATTCACAGCTTCACCCAAAGCCTTTTACAGCAGAGGAAACCACACACTGTCTGTGTTCCTTTGTCTAGCGCACACTTGCACAGCCACACACACAGTAAAGATAAGTAGTAGTGTCTCCATTTCAATCTTGTGAGGTCAATACTCTGAACAGCTTCTGACCTCAATCTAAGTATGCTCATCACAAACTGAACATTTTAACCATGCTTTTATTTTATTTAATGCATTTTACCTTGTCAACCACAATAGACAGTTGTGTAATTCATTGGCCATTACAGTAAGAGAGTGTAGGCAGTTAATCTTGACCAAAAAGTATTCATGGAACTAAAAGTACAGTTTTAAACATGCAGCTAGTGTAACAATGTACACACTTCAACAGAACACAAGAGTGTGCGGTGGAAGATTGGGACGGTTGGGACAAGTTTTTATGTCAGCAATATAATTATAAATGTATGTAAGCTGACATCAAATTGGCTTGTAGATGATAAACTCGGAAGTGAACTAAGACTTTTACCTCTTTCGGCTTTGTTCCAGCACAAACAGAGCTCACAATCTAACAAGTCAAAATACAATTTAAAAACTCCATATATTCCTAAAATAATGTTTTGTTTTAAAAATTGACATTTTAAACTAATACAGTGGTCGGTGGTTATAATGGTGCCCACCATTTACTATGCTTAAAGGACCATAACATTGTTGGACTTATGGTGGAACGTAAAAAAAAAAGATATTTGATGCAGCAGAACCAGGGAAACAATACATTTTTATTCCACATCTACTTCTTCCTTGTCAACACATGGCTCCTCTCCCGAGAATGCAACTCCACTACCAACAGTTCAGCAGAGATTTGTGTGTTGTGCTAGTGGCAGCTAATGCAGCCTTGAAGCACTAGCCTCAAACAGAGATGAGGATATTAAAGAGGTGGTAAACTAACTTATTCAGCTGCACTCAATGCAGACTCAAGTTACATCAGCCAAGGCAACTTATCAGACTTCAACCAGCTCTTTCTGAAGCCACAAGTAGCGTTCATACAACTGTTTTCAAATATGCAGAATACTCCCCAAGACCTGTAAACAGAATTTGATGTGTTAAATTGGTCCCCCTTTAATTTTTTTCTTTTTTTCCAGTTGACATCAATACCAACATAGATAGTTATTCTTCCATACACAACTTGACAAGTGAAAGGCAAAACTAACTGGACAAATTCAAAATGTCAAGTAATGGCTTTTTCACACACAATGAATCTGATGTCAGGTCAGTGGCCCCCATTCTTCTCCTTGCCAGCCAAGTGATTTCTTACTGGTGCGACTACAAAGGTCTGTGGATTGGCCCCAGACGGTATCTTTTCTTCTTCTTTTCTATGCACCCTCTCGCTCTCTCCCATCATATTCTCCCTGTCTGCCCTCTTTCTCTCTCTGATATCTGGTAACAGAGAGGCAAGCAGTCTTAAGGGGCTTGAGCTGACTCAGCAGCTCAGAAGAGAGAAAAGTACTGCTGGTAGCTGGGAGGCTGTCTGTGTACGTGTGTGCAGCCGCGTGATTTGTGTGCGAGTGTGGTTGTAGGGTGGCAGCATGTCTGTGCACTCGTAGCCGGGAGGTTCGAACCACCTTGCCTCCCTCCTTCTAGATGAAATTGTGATCAGAACATGAAAGCATCAGAACATCAAACGGGACCTTTAATTGAGCTTGTGTGTGTGTGTGTATGTGTATGTATGTGTGTATGTGTGTGTGTGTGTGTGTGTGTGTGTAGAGAGGTGGTAGTTTGTTATCATTTGCACATGCTTGTCTGCAGGGCTGTGAGTGTTGGTGTGCGCATCCTCAAGCCTGTACTCATTTGTGTGCATCAGCATGTCATTTAAAATATTTTGTAAAATTGTGTGTGCATCTTTGTGTAAGAACACTAAACAGTTGTTATTTAATAAAGCATTACTTATTGACCTGTAGAAGACAAAGTTGGATGTGTCCAGTGTACAGACTCATACACACAAACACACACACACACACACACACACACACACACACACACACACACAGAAAATTGCACAGTTATAGGATGCAGTTTATAGCTTCATAATGCTGGAATATGACTGGGTACTATTTTGGGAACTATGTTTCTCCGCTGCATGTCTGCTTCAATCACTCTGCCTATCATATCATTTAGTCCTTCTGTCCCTCCGTCCCCCTGCCTAATGCATCTGTTATTCTTTCCATCAGTTTGTCTGTCCACGACAAAGACAGACAAGCATGTGCATCTCTCATCATATACCCCTCCCAAACAAAAAAAACACCCCCTAACCCACCCACCCACCCACCCACTAGTTCTGCCGAGGCGAGATTAAACAACAAAGTGGCTCGATTAATCCATTTGAAGTGATGTGGCATTAGGGCTTGGAAGGAGATGGGCTAACAAACACACAGCGTCGCAGCTGTGTGGGCTGCAGATAGAGAGAGGGGGGAGTGAAATTAATTGACCTCCACAGTAGCAATTAAAAACAAAGAGGGGAGAAAACAAAGCAAAACATGGGCTTGTGCCTGTGAAACAACATACTACTGCTTGGATGAAGAGATGGGAAGAGAAATGGGAATGAGTCTGAAGTGTGGTTGATTGGCTGAGGAGTGTGTGTGTGTGTGTGTGGGGGGGGGGGGGGGGGGGGGGGGGGAATTGGGAGTTGGCACGCGTTGCTGCATGTATGGACATCCTTTCCGATAAACACTGTGAGGATGTACACTTTCCCAACCACGTGTGGACAAACGATACACACACACACACACACACACACACACACACACACACACACGGACACACACCAGCGGCCTACACCTAATATAAAGAAATCTATGTTTTGCTTTTCTGACACAGAATCCTATTTCAATCACTTTCGGTTTGAGCGAGGGATTACCACGGCGCTTACTAAAACGTTTGAACGGAAAAGGATTTGAAAATGTCTTCACAATAGTAATGTGACTTCAAGTTACTGTGAATTAATACCAGCTTCCACACCAGAAAAACATGTCTGCACGCCATACCTTGTTCATACTTTCACACCTCTGCGTGCGTTTCATGAATCCGAGTTGAAATGTGCTCTTTGACTGCTTTGCCTGAGTCTCTTCAGACCTTTTCACTCCAAGCATCTCCCTTTGACTTGAAATACAGAAGGCCTCCCACAAATCCAGCTTGTTGTTTCTTGTGTAAATGATGTTGTGTGTTCAAGAATTCGTTTATTCTTAATCCTTACCTGATCTTCCCTGATATAAACCCAGTGATTTTTTTGGCAGCAGGGCCGACAGCACAGCAGAGGCATGCCAGTGGCAGAGGCTGCCTTTGATCCGTCATCTCAACCACACACCTGAGTGATGATGGCTCTGCTTGTAGCGTTATCCCTCTGTACTCCAAGTCTTTCATTACGTACTCCTCCCATGAATGCCGTCATTGATGGGCAGTGGAGACACCCATGTTTAATGTGCTTATAGGCACTTAGAGGAGATCATTTCTGGAGCTGGTGTTTTGTCTTGCAAAGTTGAGCAGTGATGGGGGCTCCAGGTTTTTTCAAACTCTTCATAGCTTTGGCTTGGTAAACAATCATCCTGTTTGCAGAGTACATATAAACACATACTGTGTATTATACTTTTAGTTCTGCCCTATAATGAGTCTCATTGATTTACATTCACACCCTGCACTTACATACCTGTATAGTCTGTCTGTCTGGATTGTTTCACAAGTGCACACTATAACAACGGATACAGTAACAACCTGCCTTTATTAGGTTTAATATGTTTGAGGGTGGTGTTCATGGAACCAGCCAGGTTGCCTATAGACATTGTGTAGCATAGGTCATCATGGTGCATCATTACCGTAGTTATATAGATATCTCAAATTGGCACTAATAACTATTTTATATTAACAATGGGTCAAATGATTATGTTAAAAAAGCCGTCATAGTGACAAACTCACAGATAAATCTATTGAGCATATTTCAGGCTTTTCAGATATATCATATCTTTCAGGTCATTGTTTTGGTTTTAAGGCCAACAACTTTAGAGTTTAGGCAGCTAATAAGCCTGATATTTCTCTCAGAGTCGTTGCAGCCTACTAATTAACTAACCCTATCACAGAAACCTAACAGGAGAGTGAATACTGGACTAACATTCATAAGGAAGCCAGAAAACTGTTTGCTAACTTAAAAATCAGCGTTTTAATGTTATGTTAGTCTCTCATTGCCATATCTATCTCCGTAGTGCTTTGTCAGCACTGGAGTATGGTCTGGCTACACTGCTCATCTATCCTGGGAGAGGGGTGAAAAATGCTCTGGTCTGTTTATATTTTAAAGGGACGCTACAGGTGAATAGGGAAAATGTTTTCACTATCACCATGAATCTTACCCTGTTGATTAATTACATTAAAACACTGTTTTATTTTGCATTACAACTTTTCTGAAATGTTATGTTTAAGTGTGCAAATAATGCATGATTCCAGAGAAGAAATCTGAATGTCTGCTAAAAGCCAGGTTCAAAATTATTGTTTCATTTTGTTAACATATTAGCGTCAAAGGTTTTTACTGAAATCCCTTTTTTTCACTTCAATCAGAAAATACTGTCAACAGCTGTAACAAATTGATTTCCCACATTTGTCAGGTAAATTTTTTTTACATAAATCAGGCAATGAATGATGTATGATCATACGTGTATGGAAATGCTACTGAAGTGGAGATGACTCAGAATGTAAGCAAAAATCTTTTTGAGAAAAACGGCCTTTAACAGATATGTCTTGCAAAAAGACAACATGTGGATGGGGTAAAACCAATAAACTATTATTACCATGAAACGCCTCCAGTTGATTACTAACATTTTTTGTTTCAAGTTTTCTGAAAGTTTAAATTTAAAAATGAGACATCTAATCATAACCTTTGGTGAATTTAGGAGAAATCTACACACACATATGAAAAGTGTAGAAAAAGAAACACTTAATGAGTATTTAGGTGGACCAACGGTGCTGCTGCAAAACAGCCTGGGGAAGGAACATGTTTTGGCGGAAAGTGTATGTTCAAAAGTTGTGCAACAGAAAACAGAAAAGATTGGAGAGATAATCTAGCTAGCTGTCTAAATTTACCCTGCAAAGATCTGTGGAGCAGTTAACCATAAATCTACCAGAGTTTAAAATGCCAACACAAAAAAGCAGAAGATAACGGACATCTAGCCGAAATGAGGGACATCCGATGGATTTTACGGTGGCCCAAAAAAAATCCCTTAAATTAAATATTATTGAAATAGACTGTGTCAATCCTAACTCTGTGTGGCCAAATTACTGATTTGAGCTTTTCTGTTTGAAGAATGATGTCCTTGCTGGCTGACAAGTCCAGAAGAAGATATCAAATGTTGCACTTAAAGACAGTTTCTTCATTAAAAACACTAGAAGAACTCAAATAGGTTTGAAGAACAAGAGAAGTGGCCTTAAACAAAGTAAAATAGTGAATTCCTAACGATGACCTCTGGCCTACTGGGGATCCATACAGGGTGCCAAAGGGAAATGACAGAGTAACTGTTGTCTAATGTCGCACTGTTGCTTGCTCTGGAGGAAACTACTAGAACTGTTGGGTCCTTGTAAATTCTGGAGTGTGGTCTAGACCTACTCTATCCATAAAGTGTCTTGAGATAACTCTTGTTATGAATTGATAATATAAATAAAATTGAAATTGAAATTAATGCAGAAGAGGAACAGTCACATTAATGCTTTCATTGCTTCATAGTCCTGCTGCCAAGACATCACACAACTCATACATCACATGACATACTTCTTTAAGATAGTAAAAGTTAGCACCCAATCATTAAATGGCTTGTTGAATTAATGTTAAAGATCTATCTTAAACTGATGCAGGTATCCATTGGTGAATTTACCCTAGAAATCCAGAGTTCCCTCGAGAGCACAATTTGAATTTGCTCAGCGAGTTACTCTGGCATCGAGTAATGCTGCTCATTAACTTTACCCCTGTAGCCGAGCTGCACCAATCACATTGGCGTATCTGATTTAGGCGGGCTAAACAGATGACAACAGTTTAATCTACCAGTTAGCGCCACTGGTAGCCAAGCATATGGGGCTCTGGATACGTCACCCCGTGTGTTGTTGTAATAGGTCGTAGTGTTATCCAATTTGGTGCCGCCCCTCGAGATGGGCAACTTTCATTACTCGTTGCCAGACCCTTAATCTTTCAGATTTGGGTCTGGATTTCCAGGCTAAGGAGAACTCCCAACAGCAAGGAAATGGGAGCAAGAGCTGAGCCCTGAGGCCTACGCAATTAATTGGGAGACAGTTTGGGATAACATTTTTCACTTCAATAACCCAAATCACACATATATTCACTTCAACATACTGTATTTAATAGGACATATTGGACTTCTCAGAAGAGATACATCTCTAAATCATTCCCACTCCCAATTGCAAAATATGTCAACCTGAACAAACTGGAACTTTCTTGAATATGGTTTGGGAGTGTGAAGAGGTGCATGACTTCTGGAATAAAATAAACATCAATAATATCTGATCAGACTTAATGACCTCAGCGTCACAAGAATTAGAGTTGAGTGATTAGGAAAGGTGTGACTGTCATTTGATTGTTTTTGTTTTCCTCGAGACCGCAGAGGGTGGGAGAGGGTTTTTCTTGTTGTTCAATTTGTGTTCATCTGTTCTGTATGTTCCATGAAAAAAACACAATAAAAAATTGAAACATAAAGTAAAAGTTGCTTGCCAATTCCATGTCCATGTGTCAACAATGAAGTGCTTTCAAATGAACTGATAATAAGATGCATGCTGTTCCTTTATGTTATTGGTGTTTCTTTATAAAGGTTTAATATCAGAGTTTGCCAGGAAAGTAGAGATTTTGACTTAAAAACCAGAGCAACATCTGGGTTCTATTCACATTGTTAATACCGTTAAGCCAGCCTTATATTACAACCCTCGACTTCTCAGCTGACTCAAATGAGAAATATGTACTGAGTGTTCGCTCCTGTTTCCTTCCATTTAAGATTATGTCATTTTGATATATGCACAGTGAAATATGGAAAATATCAGTTCTCTCCCCTAACAATTTAAACATTTTTCATTTCATATGGCACCCTAATCCATCTCTATTGGAGCATCAGGTTATAGTATGTATTACAGACATATGTCTTTAGTCTACCTCTACTGAGAAGGGGATATTGGATTTATGACGGACAAAATACTGTGGGGAATTATATGTTCACCAGAAACTTGTATAGATTTGTTCACTTGTTACTGCGTGTCATACAGTGAGTGTTTCATCAAATACAGTGTGGTGTCTAAGGAGTACCACGTTTCTCTGATACTTGTGTTTTTGAAGAAAAAAAAATGTAAGTGGTCAGACAAGGGTTGAACAATGTAAAGAGAAGGCCCCAGGATAAACTGGGTATGTTGCATTCGAGTATTCCTCAGTGTATAACTTTGCAACAGTGAAAAGAAAAGAAATGGTTTTAATGTTTCGCAGGTACGAGTCCATAAGTATTTGATTAAACAGCCCTTTGCATAGTGTAATGCAACATTTTATTTTATTCAATGTTAATATCAAAAGTACTGTTTAATGAATCTTTATACATTGCAAACCTTTATCCACAAAACAGGGGCCTTCTTGATAAAGAGGTGTAACTATACCCTTACAGTAAAAGGATTTAGTGGACTTAAAAAAAAAAATCACAGGAAAATCAATTGTGATAGATGTAACTGTGCGACATCACATTTTCTACCCAGCCATATTTCGGAAAGCATTCCACCGGGAACTGTTTTTACTTACATGTTTGCATTTTATATTACTTATCTAAGTGCACATGTAATTTCTGACACCATGGACAGAAAACATGTTTTGTGTTTTACTCAGCATAGTTCCTGCTTTGTGAACAAGACTTGTTAGCTTTCATCTAAACCAGTACTTCTGTTACCAAATGGCAAATGGTGTGTGCAAGCATGTGTTATTTCAGCACTTAATAACAGACAACCCTAATAGGTCCCTGATGAATGCAGTCTGTGTGTGTGCATGTGTGCAAGTGGGTGGGTGGGGATATGGAATGGGTAACCGACACCAGTAAAAGAGGGAGAAAAAAAAAATTTGAAAAGGGGTTAATTTGGTTTGGCTCAGGTGAGGTAATTATTCCTTTCCCTCACTTCACTGCACACCCATAATGATTATTAACAAGCTTAAAGTACTTGAGGAGCACTGGGAGCTGGTGGCTAACAACACAAGGCCCAGGAAAGGAGGGAGGGAAGGAGGGATGGATGGCGGGATGGAGGAAAAGAATAGGGAGGATGGGAAATCATTATGCTAATGAGGCTGGCCTTAATCACACAGTGCCCATGATAATCTGCTGGGAGGAACCCAGGTTACTTGGGTCACTGGTTTGTTCCACCGCAGGCGCTTATTTTTGTGTTTTCTCTCTCGCTCTTCTTCTCTTTTCCCTATTCTGCAATTTTCTCACTTATCCTCCCCCCTTCTCCTCTTAAATTTCTACTCTTGTGTGTGTGTGGTTTTGGATGGAGGGTCACAGGGGTGGATACAGCAAGTATATTCAGACATGGAACCTAAGTGTGAATGTATTTAAAAATGTGGATAATAGCAGTTTAGCTATTTAGTTTAAGGATCAAAGCACACTATATATAATTGGCCGTGAACCTGTTTTACCAGTACACACATATATATCGTTGGACCAATAGGACTAAAAGAGCAACGTGAGATAAAGTGGAGTCACCAAAAAAAAAGTTTAATGCACAGGAGTTTGTCTGCAACGCTTACTAACATCTAAACAGTAGCCAGCTTAAACTAACACTGCTCTGTGTTGGATTGAAACTATTTCTTTGAGTTTTAATTGTGTAAAACTTAAAATAGCCTTTTTTTCTGACTGAGTATTGTTAAACTGAAAACACAATCCGGTCTTAGGCCGGTTTGTGAAATGATCACATTATTTCGATTTATTGATTTGTGTACAGGTCACAATTTTTTCATTTATTTCATGTACAAGTCACAATTTTTTTGTTTATGTCATGTACAGGTCACAATTTTCAAATGTGACCATTTCACAAACTGCCATGACAATGGGCTGCTCTAGGGGACGCAACAACGGGAAAATGAAACACCACACACCGGCCAAAACAACGGGACGGTTGTGGTTAGGAAAAATAGAACAGGGAAAGGAACTGTCACACGCAGGACACACCACCAACAACAACAAGACGGTTGTGGTTAGGAAGAGAATAACTCCAACACGCGGGATGCAATCCCTGGTCTCCAGGGTGAAAGTCCCGTGTTGTCCCATCCACCACCCTGACCAACCTCCCCTGAGTGTATTTTGGGCTTCAATACTACTCACTACCATAATCGTTTTGTGATCACAAAATAGGCCTCCCATTGAAATTCGTTACTTCAAAATTCAAAATCAACACACAAAAATAACAACAACAACGAGACATGTACTTAAATCAATAGATTAAATAGCATGACCATTTCAAGAACCGCCATGAGACTGGACTGGAAAACATCAAGGTATAAAAGAGGAGTAGGCAATAATAGGAAGTTGGAAAAATCAAGTCTGACCCTGGAGTTCAGTGTGATGCTCAATGACACTTCAAACATATGAACACAAGGACCAGGGGATCAAACTGCCAACTCTGTAATCAACGGACAAGCCACAGTGGCTCCGGAGACGCTGCCTTCCACAGCTTAGGTACTCAAAGTTCCTTTAGTCATTGCAAATTCCCAGTTCGTGCTACCTTGCTGCACTCTTGCTGTCAACCACTCTGTTGGCCTGCTGGGTGGGTTTAGACAACCAGTGATACATGTGGAGTAGTGGGACGTGTAATGGCTGACATACTGTACTCAAAGAGAACAAGGTGGCATTACATTAAACTCTGCTCAGATAGGCGGTGTAGCCTGGGCTTTAGGCTTACGGGCAGAAGCACATTGGAAACTATGAAGTAGTTGCTAATAAGCATATATTGAAAGTAAATTGCTGCATATAAATTATTCGCTTATGGATTGCACATCAATAAACAGAAGTATACTGGGGTGTGCCGTGTGCACCGCACTATTGGGAGAAGGTGGGTTAGGGGAAGAAAAAAAAATCATCGTTTGGGTTTATATAGCAATAAAACCCTGAAGGTTAACTTCAAATGTGCACTGCATTACATGTCATTTAGCTGACGATTTTTATCCAAAGCGACTTACAATTGCTATATGTATCAGAGGTTGTACGCCTCTGGAGCAACTAGGGGTTAAGTGTCTTGCTCAGGGACACATTGGTTGATGCATCACCGTGGGAATCAAACCCTGTTCTCCTACACCAAAGACATGTGTCATATCCACTGCAACATCAAAAGGCGAATCAGCAATGTACTTCAGAAATTATACCTGGCGTCTCTGGAGATCCACTACTGCAAGTCCTTCTTTTGCCATACACTCATACTATTATCAATAAAGTCATTAATTATAATTCATTTTGGTTGTAAAACCAATCACACCCTTCTTGTATGTTAAAATGTTGACTGTAGTGTAGGTGGATATGGCAAATAAAACATAGTAGATAGTCAATGCATGTGAAAAAAGAATATATGTATACGTGTTATTTTGCCAGTTTGGTGAGGTTACAAAAGTTTGGGATGTCAGTCCTCTCCGGTCAGACAAGCTTTTAGATCATGTGATCAGCACGTGGTAAAAAACCTGTACAAAAGGTTCATGCAGTTTCACCACAACAACCACCCAATGCCGAGCAAGTGCACTAACCAACTAACAATGTGCGTAACCACTGCAGGGACATGATCTCTCACTGGTTTTCAATCCATGATCGATATCCACAGTTTTTTCTTGGTGCCTCACACCTGATTGAATGTTGAAAGAAACTGAACTCATACATTGGTGGGCATCTTTCAATTTCCCTCACCCAACTATCCAAAGATAATTATGTATTCTAATTTAAGCTTTGATTTCTCCCAATTGCCCTTAAAGGTCCCATAACATAGTGCTCTTTGGATGCTTTTACATAGACCTTAGTGGTCCCCTAATACCATATCTGAAGTCTGTTTCCCAAAATTCAGCCTTGGTGCAGAATTACAGCCACTAGAGCCAGTCCCACAATGAGCTTTCCTTAGGATATGCCATTTCTGTGTCTGTAGCTTTGGAGGAGGAGAGCGAGGGGGGACATGGTGGAGGCTGGGGGAGTGGCCTTGACCAACTGTCACTTTGCTCATTTGAAAGCCATGAAGTCTCTCTCTCATGGGTGGGCCAAATTCTCTGGGTGGGCAAAGCAGAGAAAGGGGAGGTAACCTTGCCCCTTATGAGGTCATAAGGGGCTAGATTCCAGATCGGGCCATCTGAGCTTTCATTTTCTCAAAGGCAGAGCAGGATACCCAGGGTTTGGTTTACACCTATCTCAATTTCTAACCAGCTGGTCAGCTGGGGGAACTCATATTAATGTTAAAAAAATGTCCATGCCATGGAACCTTTAACCTATCTTTTGCGTTGAAAAACTGCGGTTATTTGGCTGCTCAAAGTGACATTCTCCAAATTAAGTTTGTCTTTAAGACTAAAGAGCAGCTTTTTGATTTTAACCTTTGTTATTTAAGAAAAATGATAATAATCCCAAATGATGTAGGAACACGAAAACCATAAGGTTAGCAACACAGATTTTCAAATCTCTGAATGGAATCCCACATTTCCAGACGGCACCGACAGATCCTACGGTTCACCTAATCTGCATCCATGTGCTTCCTCTCTCTCTCTTCCTCTCGCTCCCTGGGCTGGTATTTCTTGGACATCTGTTCCTGGCAAGCACAGCAGTAGCACTCGTACTGCACCCGCTCCCTAGGAGGACAAGGAGGGATGTAGGCATGGTGGTTGGAGTGAAGGGAAGGAGGGAGGGAGAGCAGAAAACTAGAGAGTGAAAAGGATAGAAGAAAAGAGGGTGGGGGGATTCACACCGCACACAAGAAGCACACAGCAGTGAAAACAGTGAAAGACAGCAATATGGAAGTGGTGAGGCAGGTTTTGAGTAAGTCTGTAAGCGGTAATTGGGAGAACGGGGACCACCACTGGGGACCAGCCCTCTGGGTCACACAACAGCACTGGGCAGGCTGTCAGGGCCCAGCGCAAGAGTTACAGGGTGTGGGATGATGGAGATTTGTGCAGTTTTTCAGAGAAAATTATTCTGGTGGAGCGGTGGTGAGGATATGAACATTTAAAGAATTTGACACCAAACACACTGCTCTTACAAAACAGCTGTTCGTGTTTCATCAAACACAGCTCTTTAGAGTTGATAGATGTGTTTGGGAGATTGTATTTATAGGAGTTTAACAAGATTGAATTAAATAGTTTGCGTTTGGCTGTCATGACCATGTAGACTTTACTAGTTCCGCGTATCTTCTATCTTGTATATTTAGCACGTTATTGTTGAACTATAGCATTTCCTTCACACCTACTTCCTTAGGAGCAATCTGAAGCTCAGTAAAGCAGTCAGCATTCAAGAATGTTGAACTGTGGAAGGTTCAAAGTAACATTTTTTTAAACAATTACAGATGGCATATTGGAGAGACAGAGAGAGAGACAGAGAGAGAGAGAGAGGGAGAGAGAGAGTGTGTTGTCGAATGGTCTGGACATGTAATTGACAGGGAAATCAGCAAAGGGAGGGAGACGGAGTGAGCGGTATCTTGACAGGCTTCAGGTTAAAATGATTAATTACCTCCAAGGCTTCGGTGGGCTTGGCAACTTCCTCTGGTTGCTGCTGCGTTGTGTGCTGCAGGGGCCCGGGGCCGAAGGTGATCCTGTCAAAGTTGCCTTTTTTTTCCAATCCAAGTGTAAAATCTGTCTTTATTTGCCTTCCCTTCTCCCCCCTCTCTTTCACATTTTTATATTTGTACTTTTACTAGGAGTAGGGATTCCCAATTTAATTGGGTCAGCATTGGACATCAGTTTTGTATAAAATTGCATCCAGTTGCACAACTGACTCAGATGTTCTAAATTAAAAATGTAAAAAGTCCAACACACAGTCTGCATGATTTCACATCAGTACACTAGAAATCGCATTCATATTGCTTGATTCCACACCCTACAATTCTTGAACAGTATTCAGTGCCTGTAGTCACCTTTATTAAAAACAATGTGAATAAAACATCTCCATTCTTGAATTATCACTGTCGGAGACAAGCCAAAATGAGGTTCCACAAACTACATCCAGAGCCACAACATCTCTTGTGGAAGAAAGCCATGAGCTTGTTTTCACGGCACAACATGGACCAAATATTTGGACCAATTGGTATTTTACATTTGTGCCAGCTTTGGACAAAGACCAAGGAACAGGTGTTGATAGAGACAAGAAAAGGAAGAGCGACATTGCTCGGGACAGCAAAGACAGGGTGAGAGGCAAAGAGGGCAGAGAGAAAGAAAGAAAGGAAAGAAATAGGGAGAGGAAGATGGCTAAATGAAGTTTTAGCCGACTATTATTCGTAAATTATTCTTGTTACGTCTGTCTTTATTCATTTTTCTACTTATGTTTTAACAACAGGGTTTCACCACCCAACACCCTCTATCTTTCTTTATCTTCCCTTCACCCCTCTTTTATCACCCTGAACCCCCCTTCTCTCTCTCCTCTCTTAGTCTAGCTCACTAGCGCTTTCCTCATACCACCCTTCCACATTTTTTTTCTGAAGAATTTTAGGTTTGTAATTTATTATTTTGCAAGAGAAACTGTTATCGGAGGCAGTTTGCTATCGCGGGCCACTTCATTAATCACCTAGCCCTTTCTCTTCATTTGTTCCCAGATAGGCTGTGGTTCGCTGGGTTCCAGGCACTGATAGAAATATGGACGTAAGAACACTTCCCTCTTCTGTTTATCACCAAATAGAGAGAGAAAAAAAAAAAAAAAAACTACAGAAAGTTCAGAGATATATACAAAAGAAAAATACTTGTTTTTCTAGTTTTCACTAACCAAGAATTTTTTTTTTCCCATAATACAATTTCAGTTAACAAGAGGCGACAAGATTTGATTTGTGTTTGAGACTTTGTTTTCGTTTCCCAAAGGACAACATAGGGGGTACGGTGTGTTTAAGTATGACTGCAGCATATGGGACTGATCAGGATCATAAGGGTTGTTCACACTGAAGGAGAACAAAAAGAACAGATATCTTGTTTCAAGTTAACCTCTTGGAATAGTGTGATGTCCAGAAAAAAAACACAAAATGTTGAAAAGATGAGTGTTTCAAGGAAAGACGTATGACCATACTGTTAAACCTTTTGAGAGCGTGAGTTTCTGGTCTAGCAACTGAAGTCAAATGACTAGATTTCTTGAAAAGAAAGGTGACCAGATAAACTTAGACAAAATGTCATGTGCATATTGCTGGAGATTTTGTTTCAACAAAACGTTGCCTTAACTTCAGAATTCTAGAGGTTGTACATACTAAGAAGAAACTGTTAAGGTTTCAATCTATGAAATCTAATTCTATGTTTGTGTGTCTCCAGTGACCCACAAGGGATTATGGGAGAGTGAGTGAAAGGTGGCCTTGAACTGTATGGGGATAATCCTATTTTGATACCCCACAAAGAACCCAAACCCAATGTACCATACCAACAACTACCAGCCTGCTGTTTAGTTAGGATAGATGAACTTGTGATGTGGGTTCTTTCTGTCAGTCTCCTTTGTCTTTGCTGTGCTGCTTTGTGTTTGTCTTTTTTCCCCCTCATTTCTCTTGCTCTCTCATGTGACACTGTCTTTGTTTCTCCTTTTACTTCTCTTTCTATGTTTGCATAATGCAACCTTGTTGAGAGAGGTGAATGGGGAACAGGTATCTAAGCAACAGTACGTCAACGGAAAGATTTGGTTGTTTGATACCTGGTCTCGGCAACATACTTAGGGAAACTTTCGAAAAGTTCTTATAGCCATGGAAGCTACAGTGCCGCAGAAAGCAAGAGTAAAGAGCAAGGAGGTAGAAAGTGGGACCTTTGTCAAAATCTTGGTTAGGAATGGTAATTGTAGTCTAGATCAGGGGTCTCCAACATTTTTTAAATCAAGGACAGAGCAAGGACCTAATAACTACTAATGTATAATGTACTGTATAAAATGAAGTTGCATATTAACTTGGGCCTACACTAACTTGTAGGTACAATTGTTGGTATGATTTTATAAATCATGGTTTAACATTATACATACATGTGGCGTAGTGAATCCTTAGTATGAACTGTATCTGGCTACCTTAATGACTGCCTTAGCTATGGGTCAGTAAGCCGATCATCAGTGGGAATTTTGATATTTGCTAATAATAGGTTTTTGAAGAAAACCATCAAAAAATAATATTTTTTGCAGTGACTCGGACCCCCTGTTGAATATGCAGTAAATGCACTAGATGTTATATTAATGGGTTGAGAAAGTTGCTTAAAACTTGGAATTACTAAATGCGGTCAGAGCTACATTTGAAGGCGGTTTTGTCTTTGTTCCTGAATTTGACATTAAAAAATATATATATTGGTTTTCTTTCAAGAGTAAGGTAACTACAAGGCTACGAACAGAAACCAATATTTAATCTACCTGAAAAGCACCACTGCCAAATATTAGCCTACATTGTTTCTGGAGGTATTAGCAGGAAAATCTTTATTCTGAATCACACAGCAATATTTCAGTAAAGTAAAAACAGATTTAAACAAATGGGTAAGCTCATGACAAATTAAATCAGCTCCTTTTGATACCTGCACTGGGGCCACTTGTGTTCTCTCACGTTACAGCATATAGTGTCAAATCCACAGTGCTCAGCTCAAGTAAAGCTGTGGCATGTCCAACACGGGGTCTGTTAGTGAACATGGTTTAGTGATGATATTAAATATGTTAATTTTACTCTCGTGTTTGTTTTTCTTCCTTTGTGTGAGGGCTTAAACTCTGACTTGGAGTTTGCATGGCTCAGTATGTTTACATCAAGGGCTTCCAACTTCAATGCTTGTGCAATATGGTGATTTCCCTTTGAGGCGGCATTTTGAGTGTGCTTTTTAATAATGGGAACTACCTCTGTCTTTTGTTTTGCAAAAGAAATTGACCTATTCAACCCTCTGACCCATTTAATGGTTAAGAACCATAATTATTAGAAATACAATGCTATTTATGCAAGCAACTCACCCTTTTATGTAAATTTGAATTGTGGCTTACAACCCCATCCCCAAAACATACACACAATATATCAGCAAGAACTCAATTTCTCAAATCCTTTTATTCTCCGACTGTATCAACTATGAGCTTTTAGAAATTAATGCTTACCTCTGGCTATTTGGGCTATCTGACGCATCTTTTTAAAAATGCGTTAATTTACTTAGCGTCATTACTGGCTTTGTACTGAACAGCAGCGTTGTTGTATCATGTTGTGGAGAGGAGAAAGGTGGGGTAGGGTGGGGGGGGTGGGGATTCCCCAGATGTGAGTTCAAGCACACAATTAGACACAGATAGACTGCTCCCCTGGGTGGGGTAGTGTGTGCATGTGTATGTGTGTGTGTTTGTGTTTGAGGGGGTAGAAATGCAGATGACATTGACAGTCTAGTAAAAATTAACATTATTAAAAAATGAACAAAAAAATAAACAAAAGGAGGGGGGAGTGGCTTTAGAGAGTGAGAGGAGATCATTAAATAACTTCTACAAGGTGATGTTTTTACATGTTGGTTACAAGACTTGACAGCATGTCAAACTTGCCACTTGTTGTTGGAGGGTCTGTAAATTGACTCCTGAGCTGAGCAACTTGAAGCATGATTAACTTTAAGGGGCCATTCTAATGTAAGGGATTATTGTGCTTCTTTAATTCCCCTGGCTAAACCAATCTCTATGCTTCGTTGTGCACTCGTTAAAAAGGTAGGAAAGTTGTGGGTAGAAGGAAAGAGGGAAGGGGGCAGAGTTGGTGGTGGAGGGGTTCCATAGCGATTCCCAGGGCACTCAGCAGCTGTGATTATATGGTGAAACAAATCTCTGTTGCTTTCAGTTTGCAAAAGTAATGAGAATCTAATGAGGCTTGACTTTCTTTTTTTTTTCCTCAGTGTTTGCAGCCATTCGACTCTCTACTCCACAACAGGTTCCCTGAGGAGGAGCACACAGGATGGGAGAAATAGTCAGGCCTTTCTACACAGGGTGCGTTGATAGATAGAAGGATGAATGAGTGGAGAGTGCGAGAGAGGAAAGAGAGGAAAGAGAGGAAAGAGAAGGAAAAGGAGATAGGATGATGGGTCAGGGTATGATGATGTCAGGAAAGGAAGGAAAGATTGAGGGTGAGAGGGGAAGTGATGGTGAAAGGAAGGGTACAGTAAGGATTTAGGGAGAGGGTGCAGGAGCAAAGTTCACAGACGTGTAGATAACCCTTTTCACATCTAGGAGAGCTGGGACGTTAAGGGAGACAGTGAATGTGCATGCATTTTGTGGTTGGGTAGCAGACGGGAGAGAGGCAGGTAAAGGGAATACGTGGAGGGGCAGATTTATATTTACAAAGACTCCATGATTTTGGCTTTGAGTTTGAGCAGTCCGGGAATTACCTTATGTTCAAGTGGGGTCACACACATGCATTTACACTGTAAATTCTATTGATGTTTATTGCATGGCTTGGTTCAATTCTAAGGCATTCTGCGTCAATTATTTTCTTCATAACAGACAGTTGCTAAGTACAACACACTGTTGCCAAGCATACCAGAGCGTTGCCATGTACACAGTTTTGTTCACTCTGGAGGACAGCTATATCATCCCGCTGGAAGAAGTCCCAATAATGTATTAAAAAGTAGGGAAACGTGGATCAACTTCTGTCCTC
>NC_045738.1:3207380-3224201 GCF_008692095.1 Etheostoma spectabile | reverse complement strand
AGCAATGACAGCAGATCTGGTGAGCGCCTACCACTACATCTCAATAAACCGTTTATGATCGCTACGCAGTAATTTTAGCCATAGGAACAACAACGCTACTTAGTTAGCTTACATTGCAACAATGTTACAGGTGTGTCAACATGCAACGGCTGTGCCAAAAGAAACAAGATGAATGAGAACGTGAACGTCTACATCAAAATTCCTAAAGAATTGTCTTAATTCACCGTCAACAGAAATGTTTGGATTAATATGACTAAGAGCAGCCGATAGCTCTCCAGCTCAGCTAATGTGTCAATTCCTGCAGTGATTAAAACAGCAGCTGGGTAATTTGTCCAACTAGCTATAGATAGCGCAAAGATCGTAAGGGGGATAAAATGCGTGCCCGGACTGGAACCGGACCGGATGGCTTTTGCCAGAAATGTATTGGCTGCAGGAGGGGGAGATACTGTGGAGTTGAGTGACAGATGGAGGGTTGCATTAATCGGCTACAGAGTTAACGTTGCTATGGACGCAGGATTCCAAATTTAGAGATGGAACAGACTAGTTTCTTTAGCGGAAGCAATAGAATCATTTAAATCAATATTTTTTCAGAATCAGTTCTGCCTTTAGAAATATCCCTGTGAGATTTACACATTACAAGTCTTGACAGAATTCTGAAGTCTAAGTTTGTTAAGCGTTAAAAGCATTACCCTCACAAAGGTTCTACTTACCTAGTCACTTAGTGAGCATGCGGAGCTCATAAAAAGTTTTGGTGTTTTGTTGGAAGTTTGTCAGAAATGCCATCACATGTGATATCATTGCCGAATTCCTCCCTCACTGCTGATAGGTAGCATGTACTGACACTGCATTTTCCACTGCTCAATCATAACAGTGTAAGAAATGTCATTGCAGTGCCTATTCAGTTACTGAAGCATCATTATAGTGCAACATTTGACAGATTTTTTTACTACTTTTGTGACAAATACATGCATGTCTTTGAAACTCTCTCTTTTTTTTTTTTTTGAAAAGTTATTGCCAGTACTGGAAACCCTTGTGTAATGAATTGGGCCATTTTGGGGTCATTAGATAATAATGGCGTGATGCATTAGCCCAGCATCGGCTTGGCTGGCAGTATCGCCTGCCCATTCCTTGACAGAAACAGTGGATGCTCATCATATTTAGTGCTATCCAAACCTAAGCCTTTAACCCTGAATGAAAATATTCTGAAAATGATTTTGTCCCATCATACAAACAAGCACTTCATGATGGCTTGTTCAAATTTTGTGTCATTACGAAGTGCCAATACTTTACATGTCCGATTGTTATTCTAAAAACAAGACAAAAACATTTAATGTGTAGGGAAAATTGTGTTGGATTATACAATTTATAGCTCATTGGGGGCTTCCTTCATTTTTGAGGAAGGGGCTTTTAACTCATTCAAGAGTTTGTAGATGTCCCTGCCTTCAGGAAGATTTGGTCCAAAACAATGAAAATGTAGTTATTGTAACCTAAAATTCTAAGTTAAGATAGTTAAGCAGCAAGTAGATTTTACTACAGATTTAAAGTACAAATAATCAGGCCTTTAGTGTAATGAACGTACACTGTTATCCTGATCTCCAAGCGTCCATTTCACTTAAACAGTTTTAGAGTTTAGAGCATAGACCGTTAATATGGTTTACAGTCAACTTTTATATTTTACCTTTTTTACCTTTTTTCAAGAGAGACGTTGACAAGAAAGAAGACCCAATTTGTTACAAACATAAAAGAGGCAAAGACAACTCAAAGGCATTTCAATTAAATAAAAGTGCCTTTAATTTAAACATTTGCACGTGTGGATGGACTTACATTCCACGGTTTTAACATGACTTTAAAATCATTTAAGGGAATGAGACACTGTAGTTTGAGTGTTTTCTGTAGGTCATTCCAAGTAGAATGTGCAGCAAACATGAAAGCCTTTTTGAACAACTCTGTCCGGGCTTGGGGTACAATCAATAAAAAAGTGTTTTGGGATCGCAAACCATAAGTATTCTGTGTAAAAGAAAGAAAATCAGATATGTAACATGGGGCAGTGGATATCCCCAACCTCTCTGCTTTCTTTTAAACCCCGTTGAGAGGGTTATACACTTCATCTGGGACATTAGCCTGATGAAAAGATCTGAGGCAGACTATTCCTGTTGTTGACCTTGTTTTACACTGCCAGGCCAGGATGACTCTCCCCCCTACCCCCAATCCTCCTTTAATTTGACTTTTAAAGTCAGAGGTACACTTGTGCTTTCAGGCTGCCTTAATGAGGCCTTGTATTGTCCACTGGTGTTAGGACTGTTAATGAGAGAGACATCTGAAACAGAGGAGACATTGGGTGGTGGTAGTAGGGGGAGGGAAGGATGGTTGTAACAGGGTGTGAAAACAAAGAGTCAAAAGCTGTACTAGGTAAGCATGAACACTGCTTTAGATCTTCAGTGTGACTAAGGTTTTTTTTCACAAATTGGTGTGTGTGTGTGTGTGTGTGTGTGTGGAAGAGACCTTGGGCCCCTTTTAAGAGCATTTTGCTGGTGTCCTCGTCGAGAATTGATTGTCTTTGTTGTGGTAATCTGAAATTAATTTGCACTTGAACCCATCTTTCTTCTGGGCTCAATTTTGAAACGCTGTTATAATTACGTGCCCCCCACATGAAAACCAAGAACTAAGACACTGATATGATGAGCCGGAATATTTTAATTCCCCAGGTACTTAAGAGCCCCTTTCTCTCTCTCTCTCTCTCTCTCTCATCCTCGTTCTCCCCACCCTCCCCTCTGTCCTCACTCACGACTTATCTTGCAAGGTAATCAAACAAAATGTTCCCATGCGTGAGGCTTAAGCAAAAGGTATTTGCCTGAGGGGGAACAGTAATAAGCACTGTATTGCTACACATTTACTCATGTACTTTCTCAGTAGGTCATCTCGTACTCTTGAATGATGTTAAACTTGGGTTAATGCAAGCCGATGCCTGCCTGAGTGCTGTAAATGAAAAGTTGCTTTGTGGTGATGAGCAGAGTCACCCAATACATCACAACACACACAGTTACAGTAAAAACATGTGCAAGCACAAGTATATTGAGTGACTAAAGCAGTCAGTCAACTTCTCTTTCCCTTTCTTTTAAATGTCTTTAATTTATTGTGTTTAAGTACAGTGTTGTATGAAGTTTTGCCAAAATCTCCAGTAGGGCTCAAACACATGCAAGCACACACACAAATCACGGTTGTTAACAAGCTTTGTTTTTGGACTAGTCTGTTCTGACAGGGGGTATTTGTAATATAAAACTATTTAAGACTACCTGCTAACATCTGCTATTGATCTTAGCTGTGTGCCTCCCCTTTGTTCCCAGCGTGAGCTGCTAATAACCTTATCAGCCATCTTTTAGTTTTAGCTCCGTCTGCTGTTTGTTGTTAGGGATTATTTTTTTAAACGGGAGGGGAGCAGTATTATCTTGCTAAATGCTGCAGGAACCATCTTCAGTGATTTCCTGTGGTGCTACCTCGTGCTAAAAGGGCCTTAAAGGTCACTTGCCCTGGGCTGAAATTCTTTCAGTTTGACACCTCGTGGGACTCGGAGAGATAAGCAAACTGAGAGCTAGACCCACTGCTGAACATAATTAGTAAAGCCAAACATTTCTCAAACAGCTACTTTATTAGCTTTACTGCTTTGGAGGAATTGGACGGAATTGGCTCTAAAGATGTTAATATCATTGTCACGTGCAACCGTGTAAATGTACTATGTGTATGTAATGTTTCTATTGGAACATGAATGGCTGGTGAACAAGAAAACATGTATAACATCTTTGCATTTAAAGCAACACTATGCAACTTTTCCAGCTTTGGTCCCCCTACAGGTTGGGAGTGGAATTGTCCGATTATGTCTAATTGGAACCACAGATCCGCTACCCGATCTGGCAAACTTCCATAGTGTGGTTATAACCGGTAGAGAGCGGCAAAGCGAATGCAGAAGTGCTTTTCACCCTGTTATGAGTTGGTGAACTACTGAAACAATCTTGAAAACATTATTTAAAGTTACAAAAAGTTCTCTAGTGTTGCTTTAATTGTTTACTTATTAATGGTTTTGTAGTTTTGCAGCCTTATTTTGTTGCTATGTAACTGCATTGCTCATCTAAATAGTGAATTTACTCTAAATTTATTTTTTTATGTTTACGCTAACTAATTTTCATTTTAGCACAATAAGAACTTTATTTGTAAGCGAGTCATCTCATTGTTTCTCACTCTTACGCTTCCTCAGAGTAAACGATCTAACGAAGAAAAACCGCCATGCAAATTTTGGAAAACTCTGCTAATTGTCTGTCGTCCCATTGATTGAAGGCTAAGTGTGTGTGTATGGAGTCTCCCCTACCGCGAGAGCTGCTGTCTGCTGACAGACATGGCCTGCTGCTAAAGCCATTGCAATAATCATAAAGATTAGGTTAACAGTGGGAAATGGCAGGGGAAGACAAGTGTTCACAGTGGGCTGTTATTTTTGCGATGGTTCTCACAAAGAAATAACAACCAGCAACTGCAGGCATGCGTGCTGTTTTAGACATAACCCTGGAGCTTATGTGTGTGAGCATTTGGGCATATCATGCCATGCAATGCCATTAATTGCAAGCAGTATAAATATCAAGTGTATTATTATACTTTTATTATACTACTATTATACCATTTGAAGTACTAGTAAGTGTATTGTTGCAATATGTGCATAGATGCATAGTGTATAGATGTAATCACAGTTGTCACCCATATAAACAGATTGCATTAAACAGATTGAAATAAATAAATATAAGGTAAATAAAAAACATTGAAAAAACAGAACGTTGTATAACAAGTACTTAGATATTTTAAACTAAAGAAAACATGAGATATTCAGCTAAAATAAAGTAATTACTGCTATAGATTACACTCCACATGAGTTGTTTTGGCAGTTTTAAAAGGATGTAATCCTTTTTTCTGAGAAATGACTACAACTTTGTTTATGTACATTGCACATGCACTCATACAGTTTCTGCAGGAATTGCGGCAGAATACACACAATCAAAGGCCGGCAGTGTACTGCTGTAGCGAGCTGCTCTGAAAGCACTACACTGGGATACTTGTCATGCAAATGTGTGTGACAGATCTCTTCACAGAGAGAGAAGAACAAAGTAGCAAACAAAACAATGCTTACCAGAAACAAAACTTGTGAAGATGACATTCTGTCACTAATGGAATCTGATGGCGGGACAGAAATAGAGAAATGTTGTTCATTTGTTATACAAAAACAGATTTTATTATACATAATTCACTTTTACGCACATTTTGTTAATGCAATTCACACTGTATTACTCCGTGAATTATCATTCTGAATATGCAAGAGCTTTTAATAATTTAACACGACAGTGTTTATTTTCAACATGCCACAGTTGAAATGAATTTGTTTGAATTTATTTCAGTTTTGTTTATTTCCTCTTTTGATATTGCGTGTTTTCTTCCCCCTCTGCAAAGTGTGCCATTTGAAGAAACTGATTTTCGATCCTCAAAATAAATCAATATTCCTCTTGAGTTACAATCAATCCTCAAAAATGTTCAGAATCTCTTTTAATTATATACAAATACATGCTATTGCCTTCAAAGACTTGATCACATCCTTTCAATCACGCTCCACAGTTTTTCTGGAAACTTTATCTCTAGATCCCTGCCTGTAATGTGAGTTATGTCCAGCATGTGGCCAGCAGCTTTTTGACTGTCATGTATGTGACATAAACCTCGCAAGTCACCAAACAACGGAAGCCATATTATTCTTCAACTTTACACTGCCTGCTTTTAGCGATAACATCTCGCGCTCATAGCGTCTGACACCAACCTCAAAAGGGGATTGCCACGTTTTACACACATATACATTCATTCTGCAGTTTCTCCTTTCTATCACTCGCTTTTTCTTTCAAATAAAAAAAGCAGACACACCGTTTTGATAGCATCTACCAGCCACAGCTGGGCTTTGCTGGTGTTAGCAACAGGCCACATGTGTTTCCTGAGAAGTGTGAAGCGGTGAACACGAGGTATCACAATACTGAATCCTTACGCTGTGTGTTTTTGTTGCGTGTGCATGGCAGCATGAGTGTGTACATTATGTACTGTACGTATGTACTCCACAGTTAGGACAGATGTTTTTTTTTGTTGTTGTTTTTTTAAACAAAACAAAGCAAATGCAAAGCAGCGACTTGCTAAGCTTTTTTGTTTCTTTGCACACCATTTGCAGTGATATACAATGGTGTGAATACATCCGTGACCAAATATTTCCATATGAAATACAATTCAAACGTTAACAGCCACACACAGTTTCAGTTAATCAGATAAGATCATTTCAGGCCTCTTTAAAGTCTTTAGAGCAACGAAGAAGTAAAGTTGATAGATTTCAAGATACGTTTGTCAGAGCTGGGTATACAATCTTGTCCAGTATTATTTGTGTAACACCTGTTAGCCCTGCAGCCTAGCTGACTGTACGGTGTGAACACATGTATGTATGAGAGCAAATTCATACTACACAGAGATGAAGGTAGCAAATTTTCCAACACATCCCCATACCTAGGCGAAATTATAGGTGGATTACCTAAAACAATACAAATACAAATACGTTGATTTCATCTTGTGACCAGTATCAAACGTACTTAAGGTTAGTATAAAATCAGTGACTGGATTAAAAAAAGAGTTAAGTATAACGAGTAAATTGAGGATTTAACGTGACAAATAACTGTCACGAATTTCACCGAATGTAAATAAACGGGGGGTCAATTATCGTCAAAGTTAATTTTGCGCATGTGTGACCAAAACACCACTAAGTCATTGAAACTGTTGTTTATTGATTGATTATCTACATGTACCTTACCAAACATCCAATGATGATACATCATTTTAACCCTCCTGCTGTCCGTGTGTCAAATTTGACCCATTTTCAAAACGTTTCTACATCAGAAATTTGGGTTTCTTTCAACCAAATTGTCCAAAAACACAAACAACATGGATGGTTCCATACAACTATTACTCTTCACAAGTAAAATAAATGATAAGTTCACTTTTTTGATTGGATTTGGGTGTTTTGATCATTTTTGTTTTTCAAACACTATAAAATTGAATAAAAGAGTCCAGAAATATTGACTATAACATCAAGAATTTGTGAAAAAAGGGACAAAAACATCAACTTTAAAGAGACGTTATTTTTTTTAAAGTGACAGAAATGTCACCAAAAATAGTTTCAATTTAAAATGCTGACCCAGAATTTTTTTTCTGCATGGTTGATGAGAAGACAACACAAGGGTTAACTCCATATAGTAACTATTGCATAATTACTAATAATAGTAATTAATATGGTCAGCCTTTCACTCATGACAGCTGGGACACTGACTGTATAATACAGCAGAGGACAGACACACTGTTCTTTTACACCTACTATGATAGTGGAGGTCATGGAACTACAGTGTGGCAAAATGGTCATGATGGTAGATTGTGAGAGTTAGTATGGATTTGCTGTCAGTTAGTCGTGCACTTTTCCTGGCTGTTACTGACTGATGGGTTGAGGCCTCAGGTAGGGAGCAGGAAGACAGGCTTGGAGTTAAGCACTACTTACTGTCTGGCTTGTGAAATGTAGTCTCTCTCTCTCTCTCTTCCTTACACACACATACACAGCACAACCCCTCATGGATGGATGGACACACATAAGTGTGCACATGCACACATATGAAGATATGCAAAAGAAAATGCATGCTTAAGACCCGAGAGCAAAAACACACAATCGCACTCTCACATGGACACAGGAACAGCAACATAGACAGACACACACACACACACACACACACACAGCTGCTTCAACGGGGGCTGATGACATGATGGATTGCTTGTGTCAGTGTCAGAACAGTCAAATTCAGCCTGGTGCTGATAAGGTGCACTAGACCAGACCTACCCCACCCAACCAATCCAGCCTAATAGCTCTTCTTCTTTTTTTACACTGTGCACAACCTGTGTGTGAGGAAGTGTGTGTTTGTGGAAGTGTTGCTGGTTTTATATTTATTTGGAGTTATTTTTTTGTTCGGCTCTGTCTAAATGTGGGTTGGGAGTGCACAGTAGTATCTGTGTGCTGTGGGTGTTTTTGTGGCTGTGTTTGCATGTGGCTGCATATAGATTGAATACACATGTGTGTACGCATGTTTGTGCCCACATCAGTTATTGAAAAAGGTAGCGGTTTGGCACAGCAGCAGGCGGAATTGAGTACCTGCAGCAGCTTGCCACCTGTCCTTTGTTATCCATCACATGAAGCGACACCCCAGATTCAGTTATTGATGATGTGTATGGTAATTCCACTTCTATCACTTTTGTGATAGGAAGCTGATACTGTGAATGAGGAAATGTGGATGGTGTCAAATCTACTCCATTTTGTTTATGAATAGTTTCCTCAAACTGTCCTGAACTTACCATCTATCTTTGCTGACAGGCTTGACAAACTAGTCATATCACATTCATGGCTACATAGTAACCCTCACAGTGAAGTGGTATAATTTAAAGTCCTTTTGCAGGTGTAGGTTATACATAAGCAATGTTAGATGTTACACTGCTAGACCAATGTGTAGTCAAATACACTTTTAAGATTCCCTTCCAGTATGAATTTCTCAGCTGTGCAATATGAGTTCAAATGGGGACACCTCTGTAAACAAAGTAAGTGTGCTTGTTTTGTATTGTGTTCTCATTTGCCCAATTAGACCAGCAACACTGTGCTCTCCCCAAGGTGCTAACTCGCTAAATGGGAAATTACACCATAAAGATAAGGGAGTGTCGGAGGATGTTTAGGGTCTCAGAATAGTGCTTTCAGCACGACTGCTCAACACAGCCTGAGTAGAATTAATGAACCCTCTGTGGCAAGATCCTGATGCATTTTTAAACAGCTTCTTTTCATTCCTGCAATGACATTTTGATTGCATTTGTTTCAGCAATGTCTGAATGAAAGCGAGCGAGGAAGACAGTGTTGGAGAGTCAGAGACAGAGAGAGGTAGAGGGCACATCCCCTAAAAATAAATACATCACTGTTCCGCCAAAGTGACTCTGACATGGGTTGTACAGACAGATGTCACATTTAATATGAGGAAAGAAATAAGGGAGTTTGCAGCAAACTGTAATTTGATAGCAACTGATTCTCAATACTGCAAGAGTGGTGTGATGAATTCTACAAGCTGATGCATATGGCTTCAAAAAGAGTAAATCTTTTAATTCATAGGAATTCTAATGCAAACATATGGTGTAGAGGTAGAACTGTTGTGTGTTTTTGGAGGGTTGCCGTGATCAACGTGATAGGGAACTGATGTCTCACAATTCTTTTTACATCTCCAGGGATATATAGATAGATTTGGGAGCACATGTGAGGAGAAGGGCAACTGAACAGTTTAATGACTTCTACAATTAGTAGCCTTAGTGAAAGATCATTTCTAGGATATTATTGCACTCCTGTGAAAGGGTTACCCTGATATTTTAATAGATGAGTGCCCCGAGAGAGAGAAAGGGAAAGAAAAAGCTGAGGTCACTGATATAGCAAGGCACCATAGGATAATAAGCACCACAATCTCTGGTTACACATTGTTTTTAAATTCTTTTAATTGCATCTTCCTGGCTCTCATCAAGGGTGGCGACCCTAGAAGTGGGGTACGAGGTCATCTTCTTGCAGCAGCCTTTGAAGCCCGGGCGCCTACCTCTCTCTCCCTCTCCCCTCCACTTTGTGTGGCCTTGAATTGCAAATTGTTTTGAAATACGCATAATGAGCACGGTGGCAAAATGTTGAGGCTCTTTGTCTTTCCCTCACTCAGCCTTTAGCACACCTAAATGAGTTAAGATTGCTCTATTGAATTACAAACGATTATTGTACTTACTCCTACCCAGCGCATGCATAATGAAAGAGGGAAGAAGATGGAGCAGAGGCTCCAGTGATTGTGACTGTGTGGACTGTGAACTGGAGACATGTTCATCAAGGTACAAATGAGGATTTTTAATGATGCTACCTGAGGTTATTGTTGAGTAAACTATGTGTAATTATAAGCAGGAGGGGAGTTTTCAAATTGGCAGATGTAAAACCGCCTATCCCTTTGATATTCAGCTCCCATGCATACAAATCCTTTGTCTATGTTCTTATAATAAAGCCAGATTGTCTATCTCAGGTTCTGTGGCACATTGAAAAACAATGGGTTTTACAAGCATATTTAAGCTTGTTTACACTAAAAACAGCTGAGTTCATTATGCCATCAAAGCAACAATATGTCTCAGTTCTGGACGTCCACCAAGAGGCAGGTTTTGCCCAAGGTTCCTGCCTGTTAAAAGGAAGTTTTCTCACCGCCGTGTGCAAATGCTCTTGGGGGAAATGTTGGGTCTCTGTGAGTTATACTGTGGTCTAGACCTCTATCAGGCTTGTGACCTGAGATAATGTCTGTCATGATTTGACACTATACATGAAATTGAATTGACTAAATGATGAAATGCCACTGAAACCGTGAACAGATACTCTGAGCATTGTTAACATGATCACCACCAGCATTTAAATGCCACTTTACAGTTGGCTGATGGACAAATTGTTGGCTATCAAGCTCTTAGTCACCACTTCCTCCACGGTGCTGCAAAGGACAATAGCTAGACAATGATCACATCAGCTACTGTAGATAACTTTCTCCAACTTTGGTCAGTACAAGGCAGGATTAGCTGGGACACTTCTTCTAAACAAGGGCACACTTGTGGAATACCTGCAGAACAGGAACATGGAAGTTGTTATTTTCTAGACAATGGTTAACTAGTGTGTGTTGTAGCAGTGTTTTGCCATTGAGAGCAAGCTAACTATGGTTAGCCAGCTTGTCTCGGCTAGTTACGTAGAAAACCGTGCAGATTTTGAACATTTCACCTGGAGACTGAAGGCAGAGGGCATTCAGAAACCTTTATCTCATTCAAAACAGCATGGATTTTTTTTTTTCAAGTTTGCGTGTGGAAGCGCCAGAGACACAAAATAACACCCCAAATCCCAGAAAAAGTTTTTCTTTTTTCTTTTTCATATAATGGGCTCCTTAAGTTGTCCATTTGTTTAGTGTAAACAATCAAGAAACTACTTTTGCTTGTAATCCAAACAGTATCAGTATCAATATCAAGATTTCCACAGGGGGGTTAGAGTTAAATTACAATGTGTCATGGTTGTGTCTCCAGTAGTTTAGCTAAACCTAATGGAAATAACCATGCAGTCAAAACACCTAAAATCCTCTGTTAAAGTCAGACTGTGGCAAACACTCTAACAGAAACATGTGATGCTCTGCACTGGATACATTTTGCTCCATGATCACTTTATCAGGGTATCTGAGAAATGTGTATACCAGCTGCCCCGCTGTGCAGTATGGAAATCCAATAAGAGATGCCTTCAGTGCTAAACCAAACATTTCAATTCACCCAAACAAATCACTTGAGTAAACACTGATTTACGAACCTTGCAGATTTATCAATAACAGCCTAATACTGCTACACAAGCCAAAAGGTCAGACCTCTGTCACTGCAAGCTTATTGTTTCCTCTCCGGTTTTCTAAATCTAGAGTCACATTGTCCTCGCCGTTATCAATGACTGACTCAACACTCCCTTTGACACCTACATAGTGGACAAGATGGCTACACTCCATTCGGAGAAGCGATTAAGCTCGTCTTTGGGAGAGCCACGGTGACTTCATTGGTGGTTCAAAAGCCGCCTCTAAACTCAAAAAGAGCATTAGAATGCATTTCATGCTCGGCTCACTGAAAAGTGCAGAGCTGAAATTTACACCTTATTTGATGTCCGTCTTCCTGCTGTTAATTGGTAAAAGGATCCCTGACCCTTTTGATGTCCTCCACAATCCCCTAAATGCCCAAGTCTGCTAAACTGTTCGGCAGGAGATATACCCTGCAGTTGCCCAGCAATGTAAAGACTCTCACTCTCACTCTTCCACTGCCCCCCCCTTGCTTTTTTTCTCTTCTTACTCTATCCTTTTCAGCTTTCTTGCCTTTGGTTTACGTCCAGGCTGTGGAGAAATAAGAGATGACAGTTGTTACAGATATGCCAGTTTAATTACTTGTCAGCTTATAGCCCATATCTCTGCTGCCCAACGCTGAAGCTTAACTTTTTCTAGTAGCTTAAAGCATGACCAGCCTCCAGTGCTTTAGTATTTAGCCATAAAACCCAGGAAATCTGAAAGATAAAAAAACACGAACAGCTTTTCTAATTTTATGGGGGAAGAGTGGGCAGTTTTCTGTCACTGTTGGAATTGGCTTTCTCTCTCTGTTCCCCTCTGTGCATTAGTGACAGAAGAAGAGGGGCAAAAAGAGAGAATCTTGTAGAGAATGAAATTACATCACATGAAGGGGTGCATTGGTGTAGGTTAAGCAGAACGTTTCTTATGGCTTGTGTGCCACTGTTGACACTTTTAAGTCGGTTTGCAAATTGATAGATGTGCTCAAGCCTTTTTTTTTTTTTTTCCTTTTGGAGGAGGGCCATCCCAGACTTTCAAATCCAGTTAAGGTTAGTTGGAAAAACACAGCTGCTGATTTTGCATGATTCCCCACTTTGGCCATGGTGACTGTAGGTGGCTGGTATCTGCAGGTGTGTACATAGCCTACCTATGAAATTTAACAGCTCATGGGATATTGAATACGGGGATTTAAACATGTTCCAATAACACCAATAGATTTTACAATTGTGGGGAAAAGGTGTACGTATTTACTGGATGAATCAAATGTGAATTATGACAGAAAATAATATATCCATAGAGGCTTGTGATGTTGGTATGCCATTGTGGTATATTGAATTAAAGTATCAATAACACCAATGCAATGATTGAACTGTAGATTACATTTTGATACATGTGCTGGCAAGCAAAGCCAATTAATTGGGTAAGGAATGCAATCAACAGCTCTCTTGAAAGCAGTTTTAACATGTGGAGCTTCATTATTTATTTCCAGATCTCAGAAAGAAGCAGTGTGTTTCCTCAACTTCTTCATCACACATGTTACATATGTCAATAGCTTAGTAGTTCTTTTTCTTTTCAGTTTATCCTTGTCTTTACAGCAGCAACAACTAATTGTGCCATGCATACAAACCATATTAGAAAACAAAATAAATACTATCAAATACAACCCAAAGCCTTTTTGTATTTAAAGAATTGTAATACAATGTGAGCTCCCTAACACATAAGTATTTACATTTTGCACGGCTATGATAATGTAATTGGCCAACAATATCATACACTCGCTTTGGATGTCATATTGTTACACATTAAGGCAGCACAGCCACCAGTTTGACAGTATTTTTGTACATAATGGAATACAATTTTACAGAGCCACACAGGGACAGGGATGGATGGCAGCGAGCAAAAAGAGCAGCAGAGTTTTGGACACATGCCTGCTTAGGGCCCATTGTTCAGGGTTCCCTCAGTGTTTATCCCTGGCTTTGTCTCCCACCATGATACATACTTTTCATTGAAGCAAAGCAGATTATTTGTTACCATAGTTTCACCATTGCTTAGTTTTACAGCAAAGCATAATAGGTTTAAAGCAGTGGGGGAATAAAAGCCTCCTTCTGGTTAGGAGAAAAAAATAAAAATAACAGATTACCTGTTCTTTTCATCATTGATGATCACATTGTTAGTGCCTGGCAGAAGCTGTGGGTTGTCAATTTCACAGGAATCTGAACACGTTCCCCCATCTTTATGCAGTGTTTTAACACATTAACGATATAAACGTGTTGCAGGGTATATAAATGGTTTATGTTGAAGGTAAATAATAGGTTTTTAGGAATGCACCAATACACTACTTATGTTAATTATACTTTTTTTTTTTTTACATTGGACTGTTTGTTATAATGATCATTATTGCTCCCATTGTAGTTTTAAACAACAGGTATATTAACATAGATGTGAAATATTTTCCATGCATCTACAGTATGCTGCACTTTGCAAACAGAGAATTGGAATTAGCATGCTGGCCAATGCTGCAAATGAAATATGGAAGTAATGTCCTGCTCTTTGGACAATAATTCCTGACCAGACTCTACTGACCAAAATCTCCTCCACTGTCCTACAAACACCCCTGTCATACTGTATGTATTACATTGTCACATAGAAAGCGTATTGTCACATTACCCTCATGCGTCATTCTACATTCACCGTGCTGTAGCTACTTCAGTGTTAGCCTACAAATCGTGCTGATGATCATCCTGCATCGCTGAGCAGTAAGGTTTTTATACACAGTAGTAATGGCATTATTTTATGGCCATCATTTCAATGGGTTTTAGAATGGATCATAAAGCAAAACAGTTTGCAGTTCTCTCACAGACCTTCCGCCTCATAATGAAAAGCCAAGATCAGCTGACTGCTAACTCTATTTACAAGCTCACATAATTCCATTGTGGCAGCGCTATCAGAGTAAATACGCTTAGCCCAGTGATGCATACCCCCGTAGAAAATGAAAGCAAGATGAGATAGAGGTCACATGGTAGCAGAAACACCTTTTAAAACACTTAATGTGCCTTAGCTGATGTCCGAAGCATGTAGGTTATTACCACAGTTGTGCGAAAGCTAATTAATGGATAATTTGAATGATATCCAAGACGGCTGGCTCACACAGTTGGTGGCTTTGACCTTCGCAAACCTGAGCATTTCTCACCCAGAGCCCTTTTTTTTTTTTCACCAAGGCTAGCCATCATCAATATGATGTCTGCTTATTTTCTGTGATCGGACTTAAATTGAAATTCTGCCTTAAAGGGTGATATTAAAAGGGGCAGTCATGTGTAAAGATTGGTAAACTATAGGTCTCGTAGATATTACAATTGACAATTGACCGAAGCTGTATTGTTCCTCACATATTTCATAAACATGAAGCTGTTTGAAGAAAAACAAAAACATTATTATCCTCAAACACTGACAACTGGGTTCAGCAAGTGCATTAATTGAATAATACATCTTTGAGGTATGGGAGTCTTATTTAAAATGTAATTTGTGAAGCAATGCGGTGTTGAATGTAATGAAAATCAGTAAAAGCAAAAGCAGAGCCTGTGATCCTAATTCTAATAGAGCTATAAGAAAGAGTGTACCTAATAAATTTAGAGTGGAGCACACTTTTCAGGGATTTTCCTTTCTCTTTCCAATGAGTGAGAGTGTGAGCGAATGTGTGTGTGGGGGGCGGTAAGGGAATATCTTTTAATATCGCTTCAAGCAAAGATATCCCATTTAGACATCGTTCAAACCGTTATTAACAGTATTGATTTATGTTTGAGTGATTGGAAGCCAGGGGAGGGAGATGAAGTCAACCGTCATGACCCCTCGCCTCGGGACGGAAACTGCCTGACACACATCACGGCTGTCTCACATGTGAAACTGCTCCTGCCTGTGACATCTTAGATTACTGGATACGGCCTACAGTGTGATAACTGTTTTATGATATTGAACTCGTCTTTACACTGCTTTCAAAACACATTGCTCTTTGGTGAAAGATATCTGCTGTCACTGCGTTCACACAGGCATTTTGAGACAGAGAAGATGGGTGTTTGTCTGACAACGAGGACACATTATTGTCCGATATGTTTTATGATTTACGCTGCGAGCACAATTTTTATTTCAAATTTCTGTGCAAAGTTGTCTGTGTATGATAGAATAATATGTACAGTATATTGAATGGTTTGGTGCAACAACATGCTGAATGAGGTTTGGAAAGTCAATCCGTGCCTGCTGATGATGATAATCTCCCCTGATGTATATAGTGATGACAACATTCACATGCATTGCTAAAAGCATTGCGATGTGAAGAATTAATTGGACATCAGCTCATTGTTTTCTCTTGACTGGAATAGCTAAAACAGACAGCTGACAGTATGCTTATTTAACAGCAAATGCAATATTGTTTTTGGCATTTTCCCCATCTCTGCTTTTTTTGGTCTATATCCCATTAGCTCAACTGGAGGAGCTTAGCATACCAAATCTGTTCTTAATTATTTCTTATGAATTCTTCAGAACTTCCCCCGGATTTGTAGTCTTGCCCACCCAAAATATGTGTGGAGTTGGCTAAAAACAGCACAATAGAATAATCATCTATTTTAAAGGCGGAACTGAGCTGTTAGAGATCATAAAACATTAGTGTGGCATGTCATTAGGTTATTACAGGCTTATCCAGTAATTATATTAAGTATATTACCATGCAACCATTTAAAGAAAGGACGAGTTTCCAGAAATAGGATTTTACAGCCCTCTCACGACTTGCCCTCAGCAACCAGCCACAGGACAAAATGTCAATTAAGTGGCTGCTGAACTAGATGAAAGTCTTAGAACAGGAGCTTTTGGAAATAATATGGGCCTCACTGTGCACTCCTAATACATTATTTTGTTAGCTATCCAATATCTCAATATCACGGTCTAACGGCAGTTTGTGGAATGGTCACGTCATTTTTGATCTATTGATTTGGGTACACTTTGTTTTTTTTGTGGTGGTCAGCCTTGTAATGGGAAACAGCCAAAAGGAGGATGGGTTTAGGAAAAGATTAACAAGGGAAGGAAACGTCATACGCGGGAGAAGTTCTAAATTGTTCGATTTTTGGCATTTCACAATACTTAATTTTAATTTAATTTTAATCTGTTTATTGATCCCCAATTACAATTCACACTCTGTGTCCATCACACACAGTTCTGAACCCCCCCCACACACACACACAGGATGTGCACATGCACTAATGAAGAGATGTCAGAGTGAGTGGGCTGCCAGCCGAAACAGCGCCCTGAGCGGTTGGGGGGGTACAGTGCCTTGCTCAAGAGTACCTGGCAG
>NC_045738.1:3206578-3207370 GCF_008692095.1 Etheostoma spectabile | reverse complement strand
GTGAAGTGGCATCTCTCCAGCCACCAATTCACACTACTTTTCGGTCTATACAGGGACTTGAACCAGTGACCCTCCGGTTCCCAACCCAATTCCCTACGGACTAAGCTACTGCCACCCCTTGCTTACTTGCTAATGTAGACATGTTGCGTTCACAAAAGATGCTTCCCATTCAAATACATTAGTCTAAAAAAAAAAAGTGTTCACCACCACGAAAAAAACAAGATAAATGTGTCCGTCTACACGAATCAATGGATTAAATAACGTGACCATTTCACTAACTGCTGTGACATTGGGTTGAATATCCATTCTGCTCTTAAGTCAGACATGTTTGTTTGCATGGATATAAAGGGGACATTGGGAGTTTAATCATTTGTTTTGGCATATTAATTCAAAATAAACCCTCAGATCCTGCTTTGTATCCATTGTTTTTCATTGCAGCAACCACATGCAGGCAGAACGGTAAAAATGAACCAATGTAGTTTACATCTGTTAAAGGAATACACATGCAATAGAACTAATTGGCAGTTGTTTTTTCAGCCTGAAATAGTTTGTTCCTTTCCATCTGCAAACAAGTGACATCGCAGGCAGGAGTCTGCACATTGAGCTCGCTGATTGAAGAAAAAAAAAAAAAAAGTTTAAAAGTTTCAGAAATCAACCCCAGCAATGTAATTCTCCACGGTCAAAAGGTTAAGCTTTTGATCGGAGCACAGAAATGCTTTGAGGGAGAGAGAGAAAAAAATAAATATTGTTAAATGAATACACGTTTGCATTCAACCATACCTTTCTGCACAG
>NC_045738.1:3203575-3206568 GCF_008692095.1 Etheostoma spectabile | reverse complement strand
ATAAGTCTTGTTTGTTCAGAAACACTCCCATCTAATTGAGACCAGGAATTCCCCCAGCGTTCAAGTGCCTAGATTAGTGGTAGTAATCCAAACTAAACCCAGAAATTCAAAGAACAGGCTCAAAACTAATATTTGAGCTCATGTCTCACAAGTGAGCCTATTGTTAGTTTGTGACTCATAAAAAAACGAGAGCTGTCATCTTGAATCTGCGTAGGATAGATAGAGCGATTTAAGCATAACTGCTGATCTTTAACAAACATGGCGAAGGCTGCCTCAAAGAAGACATGAGTGGCAATGCTTAGTGCACAGTTTAATTACAAGATTATGTATATGTTTAACCTCACATGAACAAAACCTAGACACATAGAGTACAGTCACAGACCACACAGTTCTTCCGGTCTGTGTGCGTGTGTGTTTGAGTGAGAGAGTTTGTGTTGTGAGAGTGTGTGTTTGTGTGTAACATGGCTGGCCTCAGTTTCGGGGTTGGGGAGGTGAGCGGAGAGGGAGCTCATGTTCGCCGGAGCCCGCAGAAGACGATTCCAGATGATTCCTCGGCATGCCGCTGTCAGAGGAAGCCATGATGAATGAAAGGGCTCCGGTGGGCCTCACTGTTTATTTAGACCTCTTGTTTCTGACACAGTTGCCGCACAAAGAACCAGCGCTGAAGTGTCTCAGTATTAAAACATAACCTTACCAGACTACAATCAGCCACCAAGGGCTTTCACTCCCCCCTTTTTCCTAATCCAACAGAAAAGCCTGATTGTTCTCCATTGTGGAATTTGGGACTGAGACCTGTTCAGGACCAGCAGTGAGGGGCAGCAGACTGTGGAAGGCTTTCCAGTACATTAGGAGTATATGAAAGAGCGACTGACCAGGCTTAGATTGATATGGCTGCGCCTGCACAGGACAACATATGGGAAAGCAGTAATCCTCTCTCTGAGCTGGAACTGTGGGTATTTTTCTTGGGGATTTGAGTATAGGAGAGACAAATATGGATGGCCCTCAGTCCTGGAAATGGTGCAGACAGTTGCTGGTACTTTGTGGATGTATGTCCTGATAAATAATTTGTTCCTATCCATCATAGTCTCCTTTCACATCCTTGCTGGCTGAGAACTATATGAACAATTCTCCCTTTCAAATGATTTTGCACTTGTAACACTTTTTCTCTGTGTGTAGCATGCATGTAAAACATTTTTTCCCTTATAGGCATAATATATTGCTGTTTCCTCTTTTTAAGCGGCAAGCACATTTATAGCAGTTTTATTTTTCTAGTGCGCCATTTCAGGTTCATCTTGTCACGGCTCTTTCCAAGCATATGTCAAACCTTAAATGTTTTATTGTCTGCTGAGATCATGACAAATCAACATTTCGGAGTACTACTGCATATCATACTCAAAGTAAACAGTACGTCTATTCAACGACTTAACGTGAGATATACATGCTGTGCCTTAAGATATTGAGTTTGTGCTTTGTTTTTACTCCAAAATTGCAAATGTGATGCAGATATATGGATGGACTGTTCATTCTGTCAGCGAGAAAAACAACTGAATAGGACGTGATGCAACACTGTGTGTTTTAAATGCTTCAAAGACGCCTTTCATTGAAAAAAGGTTTTGTTGACAAGCTCCATTCCCTTTCAGTATAAATGATAAATGGCAAAAAAAAAATAGAAAATCAACTAACTATGAATATGCATATTCAAACAGCCAGAATATGACTCTAAATCTCTTTTCATGGGGGAAACTGTGCACATTCCTCTCTTTTATTAATTCCAAATCCTATTCATGGCAAAAGAATGGAGGTGAGCATACTTGTGTATTTTGTCAAATGTGATCAAATTAAACTGGAAGCAGAATGAATTCTGTGTATTTGTATGCTAGCTTTTCAGAAGTGGTGTCTCGGTTTTAAATCCCCAAGTCTCAAGTGGGCACATCACAAAACCAACACAGTTTGGCAGCAAGCTGGCAGTCTTTTCTCGTATGAGGCCCAGAATTTAATGAGCATGAATAATGAATACTACTCAACATGCTGGTGACTGAGTAGGCTGCCAGTGATTAGGTCAATGAAGGCGTTGTTTAGCAAGGAACAGTCAGTGTCTTGCTGAAGGATGGACTCCCACCATCCACGAATCCTACATATACTGGAAACAACTTTTCTAATGTAGCAAATCAGCAGATGGCAACACGACACGTCGCACCAAATTTCACCAACAGAATCCTCTTGATGTCTTGTTAAGTTGTTAAGGTACTAATGGTATGTGCTGTGGTTTGTTACAGTTTGAACTCAAATTTTCATGTGTAACAAGTTGAATTAAATAAGGATCTATGCACTAACAACCTGTTCATATGCCTACACTTCACATTATTCTTCCTAAACGTAAAAAGCAATTTTTCATGTCTTCCATTTAAATGATTGTCTTCTTATCTTGGTGGATTTCCCGCAGGAGACTGTGATTTATTTTGGAACTATTAGTCAACCCCATGTCTTTTAATACAGTGATAAGTGTGTTATATGAGTTGTCAAGTACATGTTACACAGAACAACCTGGTAAATACCGAATTCCAATGCAGGGAGGTGCGTTTTTTGCCCTGCAGTTACAACTCCCATGCAATAGATTCCATGCTACTTGCAGAGGAGTTAAAGGATAAAAAGAGTGGGGCGAGAGCCAGCGAGAAACAGTCGAGAGAGAGCATCCAGCAGGAGCAGAGTGGCAAGAGCCATAGCATGCAGATCAAATGCTCCAAATCTGTCAATCAAAACAGCTGTCATTTCAACAGCCGCTGCATTGAACAATCGGATGATTAATTATTGACAAGCTCTGTCTTTGTTGCCTTCTCATAGCTTCTCTCTCTCTGTCTGTCTCATTGTCTCTCCCTTCCCTCACTCCTTTTCTTTCCCAAAGATTAGACACCGGCTCCAACATGAAAGCTGCCGACCTGTGTTTGGGTCTGTCACGAGTGATTTCGCTGCTGGTGCTGCCATGCCCCCCCCCC
>NC_045738.1:3201965-3203565 GCF_008692095.1 Etheostoma spectabile | reverse complement strand
CCAATCCCATTTTATTGGGATATTCTCTCTTTCTTTCTCTCTCTCTCTCTCCATGTCTGTCCTTCCTATCTTCCCACCCTATGTTGCTATGGCACCTGCCAGGTCGCCACAGGGACCCTCATATCTCCACTCATCCGCCTGCTCAACCCCAGTGTCGATTCTATCCAACCCAGCTTCATGTCAGAGAAAAGCAGGAGTAAGACCCCTCGCTGTTTAACACTCCAGAAGTTAACCGGGGTCTCTCTCTCTCCCTCCCCTCACTCCCTCTCTCTCCTCCAGAAAGACACCTTATTTTCTCCAAGGGGAATAAAAAAAACACATTCTCAAAACATTAAAAAGGTCAATTTTTCTAGTACAGGTAATATGGATCATATTAAATATTTTGTGTCTTTCCATTTCTAAGTACATTCAAAGTCCCATTCTGTTTGTGAATACCTCCACAGACTTTCTGTGGCTTTAAAGCCATTTATACTACTTAAGATTAATTATACTGATGATGGTATTTATACATAAACTTTATAATTCTCAATGTAAAGGTTGACGTGGACATCCACCCTATACACACACATGTAGTTTAATGTAAATAAGCAAGTAGGCACTATGCTTAAGGACAATTTTAAGACACATGTACTAAGTATTATTACAATATATGCCACTTTATGCTAGTGTTTAACATTTCCGAGAGAGATACTGTATGTTTCACTTATTTCACAGCTTTGGTTCTTAATTTAACATTTTCTTTACTTTGACACTTCAAGTGTATTGGTATTACTAGTGTACAGTTTTCAATGGATTCATTTTACATTGAAATATTGCTAATTTTACTTAAAGGATCAGAACACTTCTTCTACCCCTGGCCTACTCATGGTAACTCAGTGATAACCAACTGAGATTACATATAGTGTGTGCTAACACAAACAGTCTAACCTGCCTTCTGATTACATATAAATGTAAATGAAGTAGTAAGAATTATGCCAAGTGTGGTAAAAAAACAGGATTGTCTTGTTCTTAGTCAGGTAGTAATTTATAATGGGAAAAAATACAGTCATCTGCATGGCTGGGGCTGCCATGTCTCTCCCTGCCACGCCATCCTGTCACAAACACGACGCTCTGGGCCCTGATGCATCCTATCCAGGTATCAACCCCTTTTCCTGTCTTGGACCATATGTTTCTGCTATTTCTGTCAGTAACATCCCATTTACAACAACCACTGCTGGTTGTTTACAGAAGTTTAAGCTCCTCTGATACATTCCTGCTTATGTTTGCATGCTTTTTAGCCCCATAGATAATACATGAGCTTGCTCGCTTGTTTTTTAACGAAGGGGAGATGCTGCCATATGCATGGAAGAATAAACGAAGACCTAAACTGACAGCACCATCTGCCAAACACAGTTGACGTCAAGAGAATGGCCCCTGCTCAACATTGTGCCCGGCTCTCAGGAGGATGCCACATTGTCATCAGTGCTAATACTAAATATTAATAATTTGTTGACCCCAAAGTGTTTAGAAATCACTGATGCAGACACATATTGCCCTTCTGAATGGCATATGCAGATGTCAGGTGGGCACCACCGGACTGTGCAGCACATTGTGTGTGTGT
>NC_045738.1:3195263-3201955 GCF_008692095.1 Etheostoma spectabile | reverse complement strand
GTGTGTGTGTTTTCCAGGAGCTCAGAGACAAGTTCCACCAGGACTGTCATGAATATTACATCGTCCAACATTCCCACATAGCTCCTCCTCTTTCCTTCACCCTCTCTCTTTCACCCACACACACACACACACACACACACACACACACACACACACACACAAACACGTCAAAGCGCCAAGCTTAAGGTGTTGCAATAAACCATTTATAGCTTATAGCTAAATGAGTCACTCAAAAAAACAATCATACATTTATTCCATTTAGTAAGGCAATCATTAATAATACGACATTGCAGACAGTTTGTACATAATTTATGAATATACAATAACACATACATTGCATTATTTTGATGTCATTATTCAGTTGTCTCAGGTATTGCAAAGTTAAATATGTGTTTATATCTTAGTTATGAATGCTAAGTGAATGAATTTTAAACTATTAAGCAAAAAAAAGAAAATATTATCAACATGCCTTTATTAATAATTTGGCTTATTTGGCCAATACATGGTAAACATGCACATGCTAGTGTAGATAAATTACAGACTAAATAAGGTCAAATGCATGTCTTTCCATTTATTAATAGCAGTATGAGTGCAAAACACTTTGCTGACTCTTACAGCGATTTGTGGTTGTTTGTCATTTTGTTAAGTACCTGCACTTCAATCTGGTGGTAAGGTAAAAAAAATTAAATACTAATGATTATATGAAGTTATTTAAAATGAAAATGCGTCTATGCTCTATGAGCCCCAGATAAAAAAAAAAAGAATTAAAAAAAAAAAAGCAGTGTATCAGTCCTGATGGGCTTCATAGACCTGACATGTCTCTCCAGACACTAGATGCATTTCACCTTGGCATCTGCTATGATCGCTTCTGTTTTTCCTCCCATACATCTTTATTAGTTCACAACTGATGGGGACACTGCGGGATGTCACTTGATGAGAGGCACCATGTCGGTGAGACTGATTTATTCCCAGCATTTGCTCTGCGGCCGTGCCAACTGACCCAGTCCAGCTTGCTCCCCACTCCAGCTCTTTACACTCTCAGACCCTAACAACTCGGAGCGCTCTGCTTACCCTCAGAATAGGACCCATCCCACCAAGGTGCAGTAACGTTATATGTAATATACCCTCCTCCCCCTGCGTAATTTCACAGACATCCGATTGAATTTCGCCTGAGATGCGAGTTGATGATGTAATGAGTGATTCTGCATGCCATCAACATAAGGCGCTTTCTGCTGACGTTTTGACCATGAGTTATAGCAGTACGAACAACCAGACACTTTTGCCTTAATCCTCAGATCACAAGTCGGTTCATATGGACAGCGGGTTTCAGATGTTTGGCAGAATATAGTGGCTACCATCTCAGGGATAATGTGGAGTGGACGGCTAGCATCAAGCTTAGATCATGTTGCTTAAATCTGTTGAGTGTTGTTTTCACCTTCAAATGACGACAAAAAATGGTGCTAGTAAAACAGCAAACCATTGACAGAAGGCGCTGGTGAAAATATTCTTGTTTAATTTTTATTATTTACATTTTTTTTTTCTTCAAACCACATTTGCTATTTATATTCTGCACTTCTAACATGTGTCACTGTGATTTATGTACTATGGTTATTGGTGTTAATGTTGGAGGCATACACAACCTACATTCTTCTAAACGGTCATTATTTTTCTGTACCCTTTTGTTGTACATTAACTCCTCCCACATTTTACAACATAGAAACTTTCAGACATCAAAACGTTCAGCTCAATTAGAACATTCCTGAAACATTCCTTCTCTTCTACAACGTCTGCGTAACTTTCTCAATTTCCGAAAATGTCAATGTTATCAAATGTGACAAAAGTTCATGCAACATTCTGGGCATTATATAACTATTCAATGACATTCCTACTAATTAAACCCATTCCCGCTTCTTCAACTATTCTTACGTCTTTACCTACTTCTTACAAATTCAAGCCAGCAATTCAGTGTAGTGTCAGCCTTTCAACATACAGCATTGGCAGTGCAATTTCTTTTGAAATTGCATGCTGTTATGATATGTAATTTTCACATACTCATACATTTGAATTTAAAGAGTGTCAAGTTATACCATCTGCTGTTATCAAATAGAACTATCTTGAAGTTTCAAAACTCCATGAGTTCAATTACAAGACTAACACAACCACATTAATGTGCTGCACATGTACTGTTTTGCAAAATATATATATCGATATGCAACGTCCCTTCTTATCAAGCCCACCAATGCATGACGTTTTTCACTTCAGGTTCATTTCAATGAGGATACAAGCATTGGTATGTGAGTTGAGCTTGACAGAAAACCTTGTCTGTCACTGTTCAGGAAGCAACAGCTCTATTACCCAGCTAACATAAGAGTCCTGGGCGTTTATACAGTCCCCCCATTGATTGCAGTGAGTCACAGGGCTGAAATGCATTTGTTGGCAGGCGGCAGTAGCAGACACAAAAGCACGGGTGGGTGTCAGCTTTTAATTGTAACTGTCTTGCAGAATGGGTGTTGTTTTAATATCCTGTATAGATTTTTATGTAATACACTTACTTGTGCAAGGCAGCCCCGAGCAAGAATCAATTCAGCCCAAAGCACCCCGCCCCCCTACCCTTTTGTTAAAAGCCAATCTTGTTTTAATGATGCATGAAGAAATATTCAAGCATTGACATTTCACTGTCAGGTTTCTTTAGAAAAATCAATTAAGATAATACAGCTTTGACCCAGTTATCCAGTTAATGCTTATTAGGGATGTAATATGATTTACTGTCAGCATTTATAATTCTTTGCATCTCATCCCATTAGCCCTGTGACTGTTTCATAGAGCGCCGTACAACGGTCACTTCTAGGGAACTACAGTCGCTGGGAGCTGATAAAATGGAGTGGAAAGGAGTAATGACATTGATTGGGATTGGTGGGCAGGTTAAATGCGAGGGCCCTGAGGCATTCTCTCTAGGTTTCACTCTGTCTGTCTCTTTCTGTCTTTTCTTTTTCCACCAACCGTAACGTGATGGAGTAGCGAATGCTGCCTAGCTGCAAAATTACACATTTGTCAGTATCATAAGAATCCAACAGGGACATTATTTGTAATTTATCTGAGTTACCTTAATTGTCTTGGCTACCTGTCATGCGCAGATATTTAACTCTGGGAATTTATTGGATTCAGTTCATCGTTCCCCACTGTCCCTGACTCTACATGCCGCAGAGTCATGATTGTAAATGTCACAAAAATAACATTTTAAACAAGTTTAATTGTAGGGTTTTGTCTGCCTTATATTACGGGCAAATTCCCAAGAGACCCGGCAGATGAAGTACATAAAATAGCTGAAAAAGCCCCACCTTTAACAGGCTCAACATTACAGATATGTACAAGAGAATGCATCAATCATTAGAAGCCAATAATACAATAGGACTATTTGTTACTTGGCATGAAGAGGACAGACCCAGGCTCTTTGTAGGTGGTGTCTGACGGCCGGTTGGGGTAGGAAAGGAAGAGTGTTAATAAAAGTCACAGGAAAAGATGATGGAACAGTGACTAAAAATAGTAATTTGTGGTAGTTCATGGCATAGTATGGCACTGCATTACTTAGTTTTGGTACTTTACATCCATTTTGACAACAGTACTTTTGTACCTTTACTCAAGTAACATTTTGCAGGACTTTTACTTGTAACAGAGTATTTCTACACTGGGACTTTATGCTTCTACTTAAGAACAAGAGTTACTCTTCCACTACAATCAAAGAGTAACATTCAGATTGTGTGTAGGATTAATTTCCATATGCAAAGAATTGATGTCAAACTGAAAAAAGTTTGAGTAGAACCATCCACCAACTAAACCAAAACTTTCATCCAAACATAAATCCTGCTAAGTGAATGCCGTGCACAGTGGGAACAAAAAGCACTGAGTCCCAGGGGACGTTGTCGAAGATCACTGATGTCTCCATAACAGAAAATGTTAAACCAGTGTTTCATCGCTTGAAGTGCCGACATTCTGTGTTGTAGGAACTAATTGTCGTGTTGGAAGGAGAAAGTCAAGCTTTTGTGTCACTGTTTCTGAACTCAGCTTTATGGCATTTCAAAGCTGTCAAAAGTGAACCTCGTGATCTGCAGTGTCACCGCTCTCAACATTAACAGAATGACATTACTCTGACATCCGGGTCAGCTGGAACAGGAAATATTTAAATTCATTCACAAGGTTTGTCTTTACTGCGCTTACCATTAATATTCTTTCAATTAATTACAAATGTTAACTATATTGTAGACGCAGATCTATATGTTTGCTAACAAATCAAGTGTGCATTTTACAATTTAGCATTTATGTGTACATTTTAGAGCACTTGTTTTAATGTGTTTTAATGTGTTTGCACAAACATAAGAGTAGGCCAATGTGTCGACTGTTTCTAGGCATGCACAGTGTGTGTGTGTGCGTGTGCGTGTGTGTGTTTGTTCCTGCAGTGCAGCTTATGCCTATACTGCCTGGTGCCTGCTATCATCTGTCTTAAGGTTAGGGGTTAAATGTCAGAATAATTGACACCGTCTTACTCTGCCCTTTAAAAATAATCAGAGCAAAGAAGGAAACACTAAATGTTCCTCAGAGGAATTTTAATTGAATCCATTTTTGTGACGGAGATGGTAAAATCAAAAAGAATGAATCCAGTGTTTGTCTTTTATCTGTTTAAGTCTTTATAAAACAACTACAAAATCACACAAAATGTATTTTGTAAATATGAAGGACATATATACAGTAGAGGATTGTATAGCCTACACAGCTGCTGCTAATTGTGGTGTTTTAAAGACAAAACAAGACCAAAAAAAAGCTGTGGCAAAATGTACAAAGGGTGCCTGTAGTTTTCATGTAAGATACGCAAACTCAATTACAATGTGTACAACCATGGAATATGAAACGTGCATATTTTACCCAACCTGTGTGAGTGAATCCCCAAACACACTCCGCTTTAAACTAACTCCTGTTTCCCTGCTGCTTTGTCTTTTTCTTTACTTCTGCAGTCATAAGCCTGAAAAAAGCCCACATCCCTCCCTACCTACCTGAATGCATATCGGCAATCCACCGACACAAAGGCATCATCTGCCTGTGTGTACAGAGCAGCAGCAGCCACTTTGGATCCTGAATCTCAATGGGCTCATAGTGCCTCCGACGCCCATCTGTTCCAAGCCAGTCAGCGAGCCACTAAGCAGAAAACTTTGATCCCCATGTAGATTTTTTCCAAACCCATCCGGATTTGCCTGCCCCTTAAGAGCCATTGTGAGGCTGCCCCCGAGTACAAATTCTAGATTCATTATGAGTGTGGGCGGCAACCTTTGTATTCCCCAAAGCACAGATGCATGCAGACAACATATTGCTATTTGGTAGCATAAAAGCCCAAGCCCATTGTTCATTGTTGGTTCATATATCACAAGTAGCTCTCTAATGCAGAGCACTGGCCAGGAAGTACTTGTCGTGAACATCAATCCTTAAAGTTGTACTTCTCTTCACAGCATCACTCATACTTGACCTTAACACCTATCTGTTTTTATCTATTTCAAGTCAGTTTGTTGAAGAATGCTTCAATTAGACTGCTGTTTAATTCACAACTGACTACATGCTTGCAGTAGATTTTTCATCTGATCTTTAATTATTGTTTATTTGTGCACACAATTCTTTTCTTCAAAAAACTTCCTCATTGTTATACACAGGTTATGTTTTGAGAACATATTCACGAGCAACTGCTAAATATTACCAGATTGTTTGTTTTTTCATTTCATAGATGCAGTTCCCTAAACACAGAAAACATCTGCATCAAAAGATTTCACTCAATGAGATCTATACACAACAAAACCTGCCTGTGGGTTCACTCTAAATACAATAATTTTAAAGAGCTTAGAGTTCAAATGTTAACCTTCTTTATGTATTTTTTTGCTGGCTGTGTGTGGGAAGGTGTTTGTGTACCTTCCTTTGCAAAAATCGAAAAGTCAGAAATATATTGAAAATGTGGGTGGCCAATAGGTGAAAGGCAGGCATTAATCCTAAAAAAAAAAAAAACATAATTATGAAGAAAAATGTTGACTGATGAAGAAGAAAAAAAAAAAACTTGCACGGTGACACCTCCACATTTCTTTCCGTTTTTAGAGACATGGCAGCGACATTAGCATTGGTCATTAGTGGCAGACATATCCGTGGAGTGTCGAATACAGAGGCTCATACGCAGACCCTATTTGGTTACCTGTGTGACAGGCTTGTTCAGGACACCAGAAACAGCTGTCCTGGCCTGTGTGAGCCAAAATAATTAGGCCTGTCATCTCAGTGCTCTGATTTCCCCTTCAGCCCGCTCCACAAAATGCTAATATTTTGCTTTCATTGTCACATTCACCTTGACACGGATATTGCCTTGGCGCATAACTGGATGAGATGACTCTAAATTTGCATTGTTCGTTCTAATAAATTTGCTTGCTCTGTACCTCATGGCAGGACCCATCAGATAAAGTCTCCCGGAGTGTCATCAATCATGGCCCAGGCTGACAGACGGCTTTCGCCTTCATTTGTTACAGAGAGGAACACGCTTAATTATTTGTACTGTAATTAGTTGGGAAAATGTCAGGAAATGTCAACTCTCTGTTCACTGTGGAAGGGCTCTGCTTGAAAGCCACAATGACTGAAGTGTCATTAATGCCACGTAACAAGACGAGGATCAGCTG